>NW_024070199.1:25665438-25891391 GCF_014754425.2 Oryx dammah | reverse complement strand
TGATGGGGTAATAAGAAGATGATAGCTACAAAGTATAGGATATCTTCTTCTGATGATAAAAATGTTCTAAAATTGGCCATAGTGATGGTTGCACAGATCTGTGAATATAATAAAAAAACAAACACATTGATTTGTACACTTTAAATGGGTGAACTATTTGGGACATGAATTATCTCAGTAAAATTAGTTTTAAAGTTGTGGCAATTGAAATTACTTGATACACTATTAAAATAAGGAAATATTATAAAAATGTGTGTGTATATATATAACTACAACTGTATAAATATGCATATGTAGATATGTATATTCATGATGTACATTTAGATTACATAATTATAAACAGGAAGTCAGAAATTTTAGTTTCAATTTAGTCATTAATGAGAGAGAGAGAGGAGAACTGTCAGAACGTTAATGGTGATTATCATTTGTGTGGTATGATTAATTTGTAATTTCTAGTCATTTTAGTTTTTTACAGATTTCCTATTTTCTTCAAACCTATTTATTTACATGAGGAAAAAGAAGATTATTATTTCTAAAGTGCTAAGAATTTTGGAACCCAAACTCAGTCTTTGATTTAATGGAAGAAAATCTGCAATCACTGTTACAGAATTAAAACTACTGTTGTTAAGAACAGATACTGCCCTAAGACTAGAGGATCTATGAAACATATACTAGTAGATATGTGGATATCATCTAGTTTCTGAAATGTAACCAAAATTCTTTATATCAGACTCAGGTATATAACACTCCTCACAACATAGAAAAAAAAGCAATGGAAATTAATGGAATGGAACAAACTGAATAGATTAGATTTCTTTTTCTGGAAAATTGGAGAATACTCCATGTAAGGTGAAAAGAAGTTCCTGGAAAAGTGGGCATTTGTGCTATACTTCTGACAATACAAAGCTTTTCAGGTGGCACAGTGGTAAAGAATCCTCCTGCCAATGCAAGAGGTGCAACAGACCCGGGATCAATCCCTGGGTCAGGAAGATCCCCTGGAGTGGGAAACTGAAACCCACTTCAGCATTCTTTCCTGGAAACTTCCATGGATAGAAAACCCTGGCAGGCTACAGTCCATGGGGTCCAAAGAGTCAGACATGACAGGATACCCACACACATGTTTTTGACAATACAGAGGAAGCATTATTAGCACAAAGTTAAAACTCTAGCAGTCTCAGCAACCTTCTATCTCTGTGACACTGCAAAAGTCTCTTAACCTTCTGATGCCTTAATATCCTCCTCTGTAAATTGGGATGATGATATCTACTCCATGTAATAATTATCATAATAACATATGTCAGTACTTATAAAGTGCATAAAATAGTGCTTGGCCCATGGTAAGTGCTGTAAAAGATTTTGCTCAATAAAAATTATATAAATATATACATGCTAATCACAAAAAAATGTCCATTCAAATTGTTTAGCAGTCACACCAATGCTAAGAGACTAGTCATCCCTGATAAATACAAGGCAAATGACAGAAAAGCTTACACTCCACAGGTGTGTACTCTCTGGATTAGTGCTTTTCTCAGAGCCAACTTCATATCCTTGTTTCTCAAGCTGTATATCAAAGGATTCAGGGAAGGGTTAACAATATTATTGAACAACGGAACCACAGAATCCAGCCAAGGGCTGGAGGCAGGCCGGAGATAAATGAGGATCACGGGTCCATAGAAGAGCAGGAAGGAAGTCAGGTGGGCACTGCAGGTGGAGAAGGCTCTGTGCCTCCCTTCGGAGGAGCTGATTCTCAATATAGAGATGACGATGCGAGTATAAGAAGTGAGGACAAGAAGGAAACACAGGAGTGCCACTACACCTACGTTGGTGACACTCACTGTTTGAGCTAGAGAGGTGTCTGCACAGGCCAGGGGCAGCACCACCGAGATGTCACAGAAGAAATTGCCCACCTCCTTGGGGCCACAGTAAGGTAACTTAAACACAAGAAATGTGAGGACAGACGCATGCACACTGCTCCCCATCCAGGTGCTCAGAGTCAAGATGGCACACACCCTGGGGTTCATGATAGCTGTGTACTGCAAGGGGTGACAGATGGCAGCAAAGCGGTCATAGGCCATCACAGTGTACAGGAAACACTCCGTGCAGCCCAGGAAGTGATAAAAGAAGAGCTGGCAGGCGCAGCCCTGGTAAGAGATGGTCCAGCTTTGCCCCAGAAGGTAGAGCATCATTTTGGGGGAACTCACGGAAGGGAAAAAGATGTCAAACACCGACAGGTTACCCAGGAAGAAATACATGGGGGTGTGCAGGTTGGAGGAAGTGAGGGTGGCCAGGAGAATGAGCAGGTTCCCCACAAGAGTGAGCAGGTAGAAGGCGAGGAAGAAGACAAAGAGTGCATGTTCCAGCCCCTATGTGTGAGGGATTCCCGTGAGGAGGAACTCAGTTACTGGAGTGTGATTCCTCATCTTCACACCTAGTCACACCTGGAAGATCAGACAGTGGTCTCACTGAGATGGGCTTTCCCCAAACACTAATACCTGCACAAGACCCAGGGGAAAGGGATAGTATCTATGTATTATACATAAAAACCTTCTAGATGGGAATCAGTCCAGTTCTTACTAATTAATGAGAGACATTCAGCCATTATTCATCTGTATCTGCTGAAAGATAATAGCTAGCACAAGAGAAATAGAGCAGAGGGTAGAAGATAAATCCTGCCTCAGATTTATCTGAATTTAAATGCCCGATCTAATTCCCACTCAGTGATTTTGTACACTCGTGGCGGATTCATGTCAATGTATGGCAAAACCAATACAGTATTGTAAAGTAAAATAAAGTAAAAATAAAAATTAAAAAAAAATAAATAAAAAACAAGTCTCCATATCTCCTCAATATCTGGGTTAATAGTTTAATAATATCTTATGATTCTAAGATTTAATAATATGATTCTACTTTGGCCCCATGATCTGAAGAACTGACTCTGATGCTGGGAAAGATTGAAGGCAGGAGGAGAAGGGGATGACAGAGGATGAGACGGTTGGATGGCACCACCAACTCGATGGACATGAGTTTGAGCAAACTCCAGGATTTGGCGATGGACAAGGAAGCCTGGCGTGCTGCAGTCCATTGGGTCGCAAAGAGTCAGACAAGACTGAGCGACTGAACTTGATTCTAATGAGGAATAATGCTTTAATATATATAAAACCCCTAATGTAATGCTGCAAATTCCTATCCTCATTAGAAAATTCCCTCAAGGTACTGAATTCTGATTTCAATGCTCCTTTACTGCACACAGCATTTGACTTAGACTGATCTGCCCCTGTAGCACTTTGGAATCATCTATTGATGTCAGCGATTCACAAAAATGCTTTCTCCATCGTCAACTCGAAAAATTGACAACGAAGAACCATCTAGTGGAAATACAGTGAAACACAATGGAAATGATAATACTTAATTCAGGAAAAAGCAACAGGCAGTTAGCAACAATAAAAACAACTATCTTCTCTCAATGTCACAGTCAGTCTCTCAATAGAAGTTATGTCTGCAATATGACAGTGTATGCCATCCCGATGAAGGTTTTTAAGACTCAGTGTCGTTAACTAGGGAATATCTTAAGAAAACCCATGGAGTCAGCTAAATCTATGTTTAGTCCAAACTCCAGTAGAGCCAATTTCCATTTTCTCTCACATGCCTATGGTGTGTATAACCCATCAGATGAGGAGAGAGCGTTCCAGAAAGAAGGCACCTACAGATGGAAGGGAAAGAGTTGACATGGGCTGGAATCCGGGCTCCACATGCACCCTCCTGCTTTCTTTCCTTTCTTTCCTTCAGAGCCTGGAACAGAAGGTCAGGCTCTGAAACCAAAGAAGCTGAATGCACCTCTTAGATTAAGTCACTCAGACTTGAAAATCCAGATCAACAGTGCCTGTGTTCCTTGGGAAAAGGAGTGGCATTCATTCCCTGAAGAGTGAATAGATGTTTTGAGCATTCCTTCGAGACCTTCTCCCCATGTGGGATGTCTGTAGAACAGGGGGAGCAATTACACTGGAGACTTTCCCCTCCTTCCTTCTTCTCCTCACTGTCTCTACTTCATTAAATCTTAGACTAAAATATAATTATGTAAAAGCATTTCCTTATTTTCAGTATGTATGTATGTTCCACATTTTGATTATCTATTTGTCATTAATGGGCACAAATAGCTTCCATCTCCTACCTATCATGAATAATTCTGCCATGAACATACTATATGTATGAATATTCATGACTCTTGGATGTATACTCAGAAGTAAAATTAGTGAATCATAGGGTAATTTTATTTCCAAATTTATTGAGAAATCACCATACTACTTTCCATAGAGAATGTACCATTTTGCAATTCCTACCAACGGTGCACAATGGTTCCAAGTTTTCCACATATCTTTTCTATTTTGCTTTTTTCCCCAGTAAGAGCTATTCTGATGAGTGTAGGTGATATCTCAATGTGAATTTCATTTGCATCTCCCTAACAATGAAGAGACTTAGCAGCAGCAGCAACAATTACAATAAACGGTGGAAAATTCTGAAAGAGATCGGAATACCAGACCACCTGACCTGCCTCTTGAGAAACATATATGCAGGTCAGGAAGCAACAGTTAGAACTGGACATGGAACAAAAGACTGGTTCCAAATAGGAAAAGGAGTATGCCAAGGATGCATATTGTCACCCTGCTTATTTATATACAGAGTAGATCATGAGAAATGCTGGGTTGGAAGAAACACAAGCTGGAATCAAGATTGTCAGGAGAAATATCAATAACCTCAGATATGCAGATGACACCACCCTTATGGCAGAAAGTGAAGAGGAACTAAAAAGCCTCTTGATGAAAATCAAAGAGGAGAGTGAAAAAGTTGGCTTAAAGCTCAACATTCAGAAAACAAAGATCATGGCATCTGGTCCCATCACTTCATGGGAAATAGATGGGGAAACAGTGTCAGACTTTATTTTTTGGGGCTCCAAAATCACTGCAGATGGTGATTGTAGCCATGAAATTAAAAGATGCTTACTCCTTGGAAGGAAAGTTATGACCAACCTAGATGGCATATTCAAAAGCAGAGACATTACTTTGCCAACAAAGGTCCGTCTAATCAAAGCTATGGTTTTTGCAGTGGCCATGTATGGATGTGAGAGTTGGACTGTGAAGAAAGCTGAGCACTGAAGAATTGATGCTTTTGAACTGTGGTATTGGAGAAGACTCTTGAGAGTCCCTTGGACTGCAAGGAGATCCAACCACTCGATTCTAAAGATCAGTCCTGGGTGTTCATTGGAAGGACTGATGCTAAAGCTGAAACTCCAATACTTTGGCCACCTGATGCAAAGAGTTAACTCATTGGAAAAAACTCTGATGCTGGGAGGGATTGGGGGCAGGAGGAGAAGGGGACGACAGAGGATGAGATGGCTGGATGGCATCATCGACTCGATGGACATGAGTTTGAGTGAACTCTGGGAGTTGGTGATGGATAGGGAGGCCTGGCGTGCTGCAATTCGTGGGGTTGCAAAGATCGGACACGACTGAATGACTGAACTGAACTGAACTGAACAATTACTGATATTAAGCATCTTTTCATATGCTTCATGATCAATTGTATGTCTTCTTTACAGATGTCTATTTAAGTCCTTTTCCCCCCTTTTAATCAATTATTTGTTTTGTTGTTGTTCTTGTTGAGGATGCTGGAATAAGATTTTAAGAACTGGTGTGTGCATGTGTGTGTGTGTGCACATGTGTTTTAAGAAAAGATTTATGTTGTGTGCTATACTAAAGTTTTAGATACAGGGAAGTTTTAAGATGTTTTAATATTTTTGCAGTGCTTGTCATTACAACACTGATTTTGGAGAAGCCGAGAAAAGTGATGGAGTTCATTCTTATTTGGTTTCTTCAACTTTAAAGAGAATATGTATTTCAACTTTAATGAAAATATATATCTAAAGAAGTTATGTGGTTGTTCTGTATCCCACATGTTTCACTCATGTTTCTGTTTTCATATCAATAAATTTGCAATTACATCATAATTTGAAAGGCTAAGTGATACCCATTCATTCATTCAACAAACTCACACACGGTGCTTACTAGGTCACTGGGCAATGTCCTATGGGTACAACAGTGAATAAGACAAACATGATGGAAATTTGTCTTGCACAGGAAAGAAATAAAATGAACAAGTTTAAGTATTAGTGGTGACAATAGTGATTTGTCATAATTACTATATAGGGTTTACCAGATATTATAGCATGAGGGTTCTTCCATCAGTATCCAGCATTAATAGGGCGGCAAACTAATACTAGAATTGTTTGAAACCAACATATAGTCTAGGACACACTTCCAAAGCATAGGAATAGGATTCTGTATGATCTTAGATTGTACCTGTCATGTTAGGAGGGGCCATGGAATCCTCACATTGCACATCAAACCATTGTCTGCGGTGCAAATGGACTTCATTTTGTCCTTTTGGTCTCATGCTTTTTGTAAGGGCAGCAACTTATTTTGCTTGGGGTTTTCACTTTTTGTTTTATTTTAATGGTTTCAAATGGTATGGATACTTTGGGGAGTAAAAATGCAACACAAACCTACACATCAGTAAAATGTCATAGAAAACAAGGACTCGTGTGTCCATGGGATCGCCTATAAATATTGTCCTTCTTTCTGTCTGGATTCTGAATAAAAGTGAGAAATGATGAACAACTTGGGTATTTGGGGAGGCCAAGTTGGAAAATGTAACTTGGTGGGGAAACCAGATATGCATGGTAACTGAACCCAGTAATCAGGATATCTTCTCTTCAAACAACACTGGACAATATGGCTTTCCCAACCCTTTCACTCTAGAGGGTAATCTGGAATGTTGTCAGTATGATACAGTAGGAAACAGTGATAGTAGGAGTTAACAGGACTTGAGACTAGAGTTGTATTAACCCTAACTACATGTGTAATGAAGGGCAAGATACTTATTGCTATATCTCAGTGCCACCATGTACAGAGGGGTACAATGGGTTGTGGCACAGAATTAATGGAGATAACAAGAAAGTCAATATATAAACATGACCAATGTCCCTCTATATTATACCAGCTATTTATTGAACACTATGTTTCATGAGCTCTGAAGAGAGCTCAATAAAGGCCATGTAGGATAGGCATAAATAAACACAGAATAACAAAAATACCAAATACAAAACAGAAGGAGAAAATGTGGAAAGCAATCAGAAAAAAATGACTCATCCTTTACAAGGGAACCTCAGTAAGAACTTTGACTTTTCATATGAAACAGTGGATCTCAGAAAGCACCAGAACAAGTATTTAAGTACTCAAAGAAAAAAAAGCCAACCAGGATACTACTGACATTAAAAAATCATCCAAATGAATATGAAACATGAAATAAAGACATTCTATAAAAAATTAAACTGGAAAAAATTTGCTCCCAGCAAATGTACCTTATGAGAACTACTAAATGAAGTCCTTCAAGCTAATAACACTTAATTCTAGATGCTAATACAAATACAAATGAAAGACAAACACCATTGGTAAAGGTGAAAGACAAACATC
Organism: Oryx dammah; assembly: GCF_014754425.2. NCBI lineage: Eukaryota > Metazoa > Chordata > Mammalia > Artiodactyla > Bovidae > Oryx > Oryx dammah. The sequence continues at coordinate 25,883,865 of NW_024070199.1, read as the reverse complement.
ATTGGTATGCTATTTAAAAAGACAGTATAAATTCATATTTTCTAATTTCTGTGAACTTATTTTAATACCAAATATATAAAACAATATGCATATAAAGTATTACAGGGCATGCACTATATATGAAAATGTAATATACTTGCCAATAATAGCAAAAAAGAGGTAGATGGGAGCAAATCTGTATTGAGAAAAGAAAATGACATGATAATTCAAAACCCCACAAACAAATGGAGAAAATTAAAGGAAAAAGGTTATTATAACAAAAGCTGTAAATACACAGTGGCTTTACATACTTTACCCAGCTTCTTTAAAAGACATAAAATTACACAAAGCAATAATTATAACAATGCATTGTTGAAATTGTAGCATTCATAGGTGTAATATGTCTAACAATAATATCACAAGGAGAGAACAGAAGGCAGAGAGCTAAATAGTAGTGTCTCTCTGTCACTATGGAATTAATTTAGTATTTGTCTGAAGCTTATTGTGGTAATTTAAGACATGAAACCAAGCCATGCCTAGAGGGCAACCCAAGACAGGAGGGTCATGGTGGAGAGGCCTGGCAGAATGTGGTCCACTGGAGAAGGGAATGGCAAGCCACTTCAGTATTCTTGCCTTGAGAACCCCATGAACAGTAGGAAAAGGCAAAATGATAGGATACCAAAAGAGGAACTTCCCAGGTCATTAGGTGCCCAGTATGCTACTGGAGATCAGTGGAGAAGTAACTACAGAAAGAATGAAGGGATGGAGCCAAAGCAAAAGCAATACCCAGCTGTGGATGTAACTGGTGATAGAAGCAAGATCCAATGCTGTAAAGAGCAATATTTCACAGGAACCTGGAATGTTAGGTCCATGAATGAAGGCAAATTGGAAGTGGTCAAACAAGAGATGGCAAGGGTGAACGTCAACATGCTAGGAATCAGCGAACTAAAATGGACTGGATGGGTGAATTTAACTCAGATGACAATTATATCTACTACTGTGGGCAGGAATCCCTCAGAAGAAATGGAGTAGCCATCATGGTCAACAAAAGAGTCTGAATGCAGTACTTGGATGCAATCTCAAAAATGACAGAATGATCTCTGTTCATCTCCAAGGCAAACCATTCAATATCACAGTTATCCAAGTCTATGCCCCAACCAGTAATGCTGAAGAAACTGAAGTTGAACGGTTTTATGAAGACCTACAAGACCTTTTAGAACTAACACCCAAAAAAGATGTCTTTTTCATTATAGGGGACTGGAATGCAAAAGTAGGAAGTCAAGAAACACCTGGAGTAACAGGCAAATTTGGCCTTGGAATGCGGAATGAAGCAGGGCAAAGACTAATAGAGTATTGCCAAGAAAATGCACTGGTCATAGCAAACACCCTCTTCCAATAACACAAGAGAAGACTCTACACATGGACATCACCAGATGGTCAACACTGAAATCAGATTGATTATATTCTTTGCAGGCAAAGATGGAAAAACTCTATACAGTCAGCAAAACAAGACCAGGAGCTGACTGTGGCTCAGATCATGAACTCCTTATAGCCAAATTCAGACTTAAATTGAAGAAAGTAGGGAAAACCACTAGACCATTCAGGTATGACCTAAATCAAATCCCTTATGATTATACAGAGGAAGTGAGAAATAGATTTAAGGGTCTAGATCTGATAGATAGAGTGCCTGATGAACTATGGAATGAGGTTCGTGACATTGTACAGGAGACAGGGATCAAGACCATCCCCATGGAAAATAAATGCAAAAAAGCAAAATAGCTGTCTGGAGAGGCCTTACAAATAGCTGTGAAAAGAAGAGAGGCGAAAAGCAAAGGAGAAAAGGAAAGATATAAGCATCTGAATGCAGAGTTCCAAAGAATAGCAAGAAGAGATAAGAAAGCCTTCTTCAGCGATCAGTGCGAAGAAATAGAGGAAAAGAACAGAATGGGAAAGACTAGAGATCTCTTCAAGAAAATTAGGGATACCAAGGGAACATTTCATGCAAAGATGGGCTCGATAAAGGACAGAAATGGTCTGGACCTAATAGAAGCAGAAGATATTAAGAAGAGGTGGCAAGAATACACAGAAGAACTGTACAAAAAAGATCTTCACAACCCAGATAATCATGATGATGTGATCACTAATCTAGAGCCAGACATCTTGGAATGTGAAGTCAAGTGGGCCTTAGAAAGCATCACTACAAACAAAGCTAGTGGAGGTGATGGAAGTCCAGTTGAGCTATTTCAAATCCTGACAGATGATGCTGTGAAAGTGCTGCACTCAATATGCCAGCAAATTTGGAAAACTCAGCCGTGGCCACAAGACTGGAAAAGGTCAGTTTTCATTCCAATCCAAAACAAAAGCAATGCCAAAGAATGCTCAAACTACCGCACAATTGCTCTCATCTCACATGCTAGTAAAGTAATGCTCAAAATTCTCCAAGCCAGACTTCAGCAATACGTGAACCGTGAACTGCCTGATGTTCAAGCTGGTTTTAGAAAAGACAGAGGAACCAGAGATCAAATTGCCAACATCCGCTGGATCATCAAAAAAGCAAGAGAGTTCCAGAAAAAAACATCTATTTCTGCTTTATTGACTATGCCAAAGCCTTTGACTGTGTGGATCACAATAAACTGTGGAAACTTCTGAAAGAGATGGGAATACCAGACCACCTGACCTGCCTCTTGAGAAATATGTATGCAGGTCAGGAAGCAACAGTTAGAACTGGACATGGAACAACAGACTGGTTCCAAAGAGGAAAAGGAGTACATCGAGGCTGTATATTGTCACTCTGCTTATTTAACTTCTATGCAGAGTACATCATGAGAAATGCTGGACTGGAAGAAACACAAGCTGGAATCAAGATTGCCAGGAGAAATATCAATAACCTCAGATATGCAGATGACACCACCCTTATGGCAGAAAGTGAAGAGGAGCTAAAAAGCCTCTTGATGAAAGTGAAAAAGGAGAGTGAAAAAGTTGGCTTAAAGCTCAACATTCAGAAAAGAAGATCATGGCATCTGGTCCCATCACTTCATGGCAAATAGATGGGGAAACTGTAGAAACAGTGTCAGACTTTATTTTGGGGGGCTCCAAAATCTCTGCAGATGGTGACTGCAGCCATGAAATTAAAAGACGCTTACTCCTTGGAAGAAAAGTGATGACCAACCTAGATAGTATATTCAAAAGCAGAGACATTACTTTGCCGACTAAGGTCCGTCTAGTCAAGGCTATGGTTTTTCCTGTGGTCATGTATGGATGTGAGAGTTGGACTGTGAAGAAGGCTGAGAGCCAGAGAATTGATGCTTTTGAACTGTGGTGTTGGAGAAGACTCTTGAGGCTCCTTTGGACTGCAAGGAGATCCAACCAGTCCATTCTGAAGGAGATCAACCCTGGGAAAGGAATGATGCTAAAGCTGAAACTGCAGTCTTTGGCCACCTCATGCAAAGAGTTGACTCATTGGAAAAGACTCTGATGCTGGGAGAGATTGGGGGCAAGAGGAGAAGGGGACGACCCAGGATGAGATGGCTGGATGGCATCACTGACTCGATGGACGTGAGTCTGAGTGAACTCTGGGAGATGGTGATGGACAGGGAGGCCTGGCGTGCTGTGATTCATGGGGTTGCAAAGAGTCGGACACGACTGAGTGACTGAACTGAACTGAGCTGACGACATAACATGGTAAGCCCTAGAGCAACTATTAAGGTAATAATTCAAACAATATAGTGAAAAACTCATTAAAGAAATTAAAAGTGCTAAGAAATATTAATTAAATTAATTTTTAAAGGAGAAATAAAAGAACAATAAAAGACATGGAATGACACATATAGAAAGCAAAAAGTATATATGCGATATTTACATATCACAGTAAATCCAATTATATCTATATTAACTTTAAAATGTGAATGGATTAAGGCAGAAATCATTGAACTGGACCATAAAAATGATCCAAATGCATTCTGTCTATAGGAGACACATTTTAGATTCAAAGACAAAAACAAGAGACTTCCCAAGTGGTCCAGTGGCTAAGACTCTGAGCTCTCAATGTAGGGGGTCTGGTTTCATATCTGTGGTCAGGGAACTAGATCTCACATGCTGCAACTAAGAACCAGGGCAGCCAAATAAATTAATTAAAAATAAATATTTTTAAAGTAATTAGCCTCCAATTAAAATAAATACATTTAAATTTAAAAAAATAAAAAGATACAAACAGAAGGAAAATAAGAGTGTAGAAAAAGATGTCATGCAAATAGAAACAACAGGGGAGTTGAAGTGGTTAGATTCGTAGACAAAATAGACTTTAAAACAGAACATGTTACTAGAGATAAAAAAGGAATATTTTATAATAATAAAAGGGTTAATCTGGTATAAAGACAGAACAATTGTAAATGCATATGCATGTAATAACATATAGTTGCCTCAGAAATCAAGAGAACTAGAGACAGTCATATCACATATGAAGTGGGGGAGGTGCAGAGGGACGTAAATAACCTGCGACTCCATGGATGAACCTTGAAAGCATTATGCTAAGACAGCCACACACACACACAAACACACATTTTATGTGATTCTCTTGATTAAAATGTCCAGAACAGGGAAATCTATAGATACAGAAAGCAGATTAATGATAGCTTACAGTCAAAGGTGACAGGGGTAATAAGAGAATGATAGCTAAATGGTATAAGATAGCTTTTTGAGATGATAAAAATGTCCTAAAACACACCATGGGGATGGTTGCACATATCTGTGAATATACTAAAAAAACACTGACTCATGCATTTTAAATGGGTGAATTATTTGGTATGTAAATTATATCTCAATAAAACTGGTTAAAAACTGTGGCAACTGAAAATGCTTGATACACTATTAAAACAAGATTGGTGGCTCAGTGTTAAAGAATCCGCCTGTCAATGCAGGAGACACAAGAGACTCACTGCAGTAGAAAATGGCAATCCACTCCAGTCTTCTTGCCTGAAAAATCCCATGGACTGAGGAGCCTGGTGGGCTACAGTCCATGGGGTTGAAAAGAGTCTGACATGACTCTGCAACTGAGCACAGTTTATACACTTATTTATAGACATGACTGCAGCTGCTGTTGCTTAGTCACTTCAGTCGTGTCCGACTCTGTGTGACCCTAAGGACTGCAGCCTGCCAGGCTCCTCCATCTGTGGGATTCTCTATACAAGAGTACTAGAATGGGTTGCCACGCCCTCCTCCAGAGGATCTTCCCAACTCAGGGATAGAACCCGGGTCTACTGCATTGCAGGCAGATTCTTTACCACTGAGCCACCAGGGAAGCCCCACATATGTGACTACAACTGCATAAATACACATATGTAGATATTGGAGAAGGAAACGGCAACCCACTCCAGTGTTCTTGCCTGGAGAATCCCAGGGATGGGGGAGCCTGGTGGGCTGCCGTCTATGGGGTCGCACAGAGTCGGACACGACTGAAGTGACTTAGCAGTAGCAGCAGCAGCAGCAGATAGGTATATAATAATAGAGATATAAAACAAATAATTATAAACAGGAAGTCAGGAAATTTAGTTCAAATTTAGTCACCAATGAGAGAGATAGAGCAAATGCCAGAATGTTAATGGTGATTATATTTCAGTGGTAGCATTAATGCATAATTTCAGGTCACTTTAATTTTCACAGTCTTCCTGTTTTCTTCAAATCTATTTACTTATATAAGGGGAAAAAGATAATTATATTTGAAGGTTCAGGAATTCTGCAATTCAAACTCAGTCTTAATTTAATGAAAGAAAATCTGCAGTCATTATTATAGAATTCAAATCACTGTAGTAAAGAACAGATATACTTAACTAAGATTGATGATCTATTAAAATACATGTTAGTAGATATATGGATATCACCTGGCTTCTGGAATGTAACAGAAATTCTTTATATCAAGATGAAATACATAACATTTATTAAAATATATATTAAAAAGTGATAAAATTAATGGAACAAATTTAATAGACTACAGATTTTTCTTTGGAAAATTGGAGAATACTCAATGTAAATTTAAAAGAAGTCCCTAAAAGAAGTAAGCATTTATGTTATAATTCTGACAATACAGTGGAAGCATTAGCAAAAAGTTAAAAACCTTGCATTCACATCCTAGCTCAGCGACTTTCTATCTCTGAGACACTGCAAAACTGTCCTAACCTCTTGGTGCTTTAATATTCTCCTCTGTAAATCGGAAAAATAATATCTACTCCATGTGATAATAAAAACATGTGTCAGTACTTGTAAAGTGCATAGAATACTGCCTAGCACATGGTAAGTGCTGTAAAAGATATTGTTGAAAAAAATTTTTTATAAATTTTTAAACTGATCATAAAGAATTAATTCAACCTACTTGTCCCACATCACACTTAGCAGTCACACCAACTGTAAGAGACTAGGTGCCCCAGATAAATATAAGGCAAAATTGTAAGGACAGATAATGACAGAAAAGCTTACACTCCTCAGGTAGGTACTCCATGGATTAGTGCTTTTCTCAGAGCCAACTTCACATCCTTGTTTCTCAAGCTGTATATCAAAGGATTTAAGGAAGGGGTAACAATATTATTTAATACCTGAACCACAGAATCCAACCATGGGCTGGAGGCAGGCCGGAGATAAATGAGGACCACGGGTCCATAGAAGAGCAGAACAGAAGTCAGGTGGGCACTGCAGGTGGAGAAGGCTCTGTGCCTCCCTTCAGAGGAGCTGATTCTCAATATAGAGATAACGATGCGAGTATAAGAAGTGAGGACAAGAAGGAAACACAGGAGTGCCACAACACCTACGTTGGTGACACTCACCCTCTGAGCTAGAGAGGTGTCTGCACAGGCCAGGGGCAGCACCACCGGGATGTCACAGAAGAAATTGCGGACCTCCTTGGGGCCACAGTAAGGTAACTTAAACACAAGAAATGTGAGGACAGACGCATGCACACTGCTCCCCATCCAGGTGCTCAGAGTCAAGATGGCGCACACCCTGGGGTTCATGATGGCCGTGTACCGCAAGGGGTGACAGATGGCAGCAAAGCGGTCATAGGCCATCACAGTGTACAGGAAACACTCCGTGCAGCCCAGGAAGTGATAAAAGAAGAGCTGGCAGGCGCAGCCCTGGTAAGAGATGGTCCGGCTTTGCCCCAGTAGGTAGAGCATCGTTTTGGGGGAACTCACGGAAGGGAAAAAGATGTCAAACACCGACAGGTTGCCCAGGAAGAAATACATGGGGGTGTGCAGGTTGGAGGAAGTGAGGGTGGCCAGGAGAATGAGCAGGTTCCCCACAAGTGTGAGCAGGTAGAAGGCGAGGAAGAAGACAAAGAGCACGTGTTCCAGCCCCTGTGTGTGAGGGATTCCCATGAGGAGGAACTCGGTTACTGGAGTGTGATTCCTCATCTTCACATCTAGTCACACCTGGAAGGTCAGACAGTGGTCTCACTGAGATGGGCTTTTCCCAAAACACTAATACCTGCACAGGATCCATGGAAAAGGGATAACATCTATATACTATGCATAAAAATGGAGCAGAGAATGACAACCCACTCCAGTATTCTTGCCCAGAGAATTCTATGGACAGAGGAGCCTGGTGGGCTGTCATCCATGGGATCTCAAAGCATTGGACACGACTGCGTGGCTGAACTGTCCTGAACTAACTGATGTGAATGATTCTCAAAAATGCTCTCACCATCATAACTGGAACAGCAGAAAACTGAAAACCATCTAGTGGTAATACAGGAGAACAGGGTGGAAATGATAATACTTAATGCAGGCAAAAGCATCAAGCAATTAGCAATATTAAAAACAACTATCTCCTTTCAACATAAAATTCTGTCTTTCAATAGAATTTACATCTGCAATATGACACTATGTATGGATATAATTAAGGTTTTTAAGACTCAGCATCATTAATTAGGGAATATCATAAGAAAATCCATGGAGTCAACTAAGTCAGTTTTAGCCCGAACTCCAATAGAGCCAATTCCCATCTTCTCTCACCTGCTTGTATAACCCATTAGATGAGGAGAGAGCGTTCTGGAAAGAAGGCACCTACAGATGGAAGGGAAAGAGTGGGCTTGGGCTAGAATCCAGGCTCCACATCCACCCTCCTGGTTTCCTTTCCTTTTAGATGTCATGAAACAGAAGGGCCAGGCTCTGAAACCAGAGAAGCTGAACACACCTCTTTGTGAGAGGAGTGGTATTCATTCCCTAAAGAGTGAATAGGCATTTTGGGGTTTTCCTTTGGGACTGTCTCCCCAAAGGAGATATCTGTAGAACAGAGGAAGCAATTAGACTGGATGACTTTCCCCTCCTTCCTCTTTCTCCCCTCCCATTCTTTACTTCACTCTATCTCATTAATTCTTAGACTAAAATGTAATTATGCAAAAGCATTTGCTTATTTTCAAATCCTTTTGATTAACAGTAACTCTTGGACATTTTTTCCTTTAGTAGAGAGCCATCCATTAAGTTCAAATATTTGAAATTGCCTAGTGATACTGTGTTGAAATAACTGAGTTTAAATAAAAAGCTGGAGATTAGGAAAGTAACCACTTAGAAAGGAGGCAATAATCCCATCTGGTGTTGACAAAACTTCTTTTTCTATAATTAGTTGTATAGTTTCCCAATATAACTTTCTCAACTGCCTCAATTAATATCTTATCCTTTTCTAAAAACTCTTCTTCATTTTCATTTAAGATCACTACTAGTCTTTATCTAGCATGCTTTTCTACTCTAATTTGGTCCAATTTATGTTTTAAGAATTAATCTGCTAAGTACTGTGTAGAGAAAGGATCAGAAAACCAAAGGTAGAATTAGGTAGGGCTGTGATCATGTTATTTTTACTGGCCGTTCAATGAAACAAGCATGTGGATGTATTTAAAATGTTGTAGCTAAAATTGCTTTGAGATCACACAAAATAACAATGGTTTTACATATTCACAACATCCTAATAATCACTGTCTTTTTTTCTATGCTAAGGAATTCAGAAGTTTTCTGTTTATATGGTTCTGAAATCATAATTACTTCTTACTGAGAATCAGTTCAGTTCAATTCAGTCGCTCAGTCGTGTCCGACTCTTTGTGACCCCATGAATCACAGCACGCTCCTATTTTATTTAACCAAACTCTTCAAGGCTCCTTTATTTCATCCTTGCACCAACCTTATGAGTAGATGTTATCTTCTTTTTGAAGATAAATATAAGGCTGGAAAAGTTTAAATAATTACCAAAGTGTACTCCAAAAGCCAATCACAGAACTTAATTTGAATGTCAATCTGTCTGCATTTAAAACTTATGATCCATATGTGTGTGGATTTATCTCTGGGCTTTCTATTTTTTTCCATTGATCTATATTTCTGTCTTTGTGCCAATACCATACTGTCTTGATGACTGTGGCTTTGTAGTAGAGCCTGAAGTCAGGTAAGTTGATTCCTCCAGTTCCATTCTTCTTTCTCAAGATTGCTTTGGCTATTCGTGGCTTTTTACACACATATGGATACCTTATCTTTGACAAAGGAGGCAAGAATATACAATGGAGTAAAGACAATCTCTTTAACAAGTGGTGCTGGGAAAACTGGTCAAACACTTGTAAAAGAATGAAACTAGATCACTTTCTAACACCGCACACAAAGATAAACTCAAAATGGATTAAAGATCTAAATGTACGACCAGAAACTATAAAACTCCTAGAGGAGAACATAGGCAAAACACTCTCCGACATAAATCACAGCAGGTCCTCTATGATCCACCTCCCAGAATTCTGGAAATAAAAGCAAAAATAAACAAATGGGACCTAATTAAAATTAAAAGCTTCTGCACAACAAAGGAAAATATAAGCAAAGTGAAAAGACAGCCTTCCGAATGGGAGAAAATAATAGCAAATGAAGCAACTGACAAACAACTAATCTCAAAAATATACAAGCAACTCCTGCAGCTCAATTCCAGAAAAATAAATGACCCAATCAAAAAATGGGCCAAAGAACTAAATACACATTTCTCCAAAGAAGACACACGGATGGCTAACAAACACATGAAAAGATGCTCAACATCACTCATTATTAGAGAAATGCAAATCAAAACCACAATGAGGTACCACTTCACACCAGTCAGAATGTCTGCGATCCAAAAATCTGCAAGCAACAAATGCTGGAGAGGGTGTGGAGAGAAGGGAACCCTCCTACACTGTTGGTGGCAATGCAAACTAGTACAGCCACTATGGAGAACAGTGTGGAGAAAAGGGAACCCTCCTACACTGTTGGTGGGAATGCAAACTAGTACAGCCACTATGGAGAACAGTGTGGAGATTCCTTAAAAAATTGCAAATAGAACTGCCTTATGACCCAGCAATCCCACTGCTGGGCATACACACCAAGGAAACCAGAATTGAAAGAGACACATGTACCCCAATGTTCATCGCAGCACCGTTTATAATAGCCAGGACATGGAAACAACCTAGATGTCCATCAGCAGATGAATGGATAAGAAAGCGGTGGTACATATACACAATGGAGTATTACTCAGCCATTAAAAAGAATACATTTGAATCAGTTCTGATGAGATGGATGAAACTGGAGCCGATTATACAGAGTGAAGTAAGCCAGAAAGAAAAATACCAATACAGCATACTAACACATATATATGGAATTTAGAAAGATGGCAATGATGACCCTGTATGCAGGACAGCAAAAAAGACACAGATGTGTATAGCGGACTTTTGGACTCAGTGGGAGAGGGAGAGGGTGAGATGATTTGGGAGAATGACATTGAAACATGTATAATATCATGTAAGAATCAAATTGCCAGTCTATGTCCGATGCAGGATATGGCACGCTTGGGGCTGGTACGCGGGGATGACCCAGAGAGATGTTGTGGGGAGGGGGGTGCGAGGGGGGTTCATGTTTGGGAACACGTGTACACCCGTGGTGGATTCATGTCAGTGTATGCCAAAACCAATACAGAATTGCAAAGTAAAAAAAATAAATTATATATAAAAAAAAGAATATACTGATCAAAAGGATACAGCTAACTCATTTTCCCCAAAGACTTGGTAAATGGGGAGGCAGTCTTCTGAACATATTAAGTAAAACATATTACAATAATTACCAGTAAAAAAGAATAAATAAAACTTATGATCACTTCTAACAAAATGGAATAAATAATTTTAGGCTTAATTTTAAAAATAAATGTAGTCATATTTCTACTCATTTTATTTGCTAGCTTTGTTTTCATAATTAAGATGGTTAATCATGTCATCATAAAACTTAAAATTTTTTGACAAGCAATGATTTCTTTAATATTTTAAACAGCTTTATTGAGATACAATGCCATAAAGTACCCACTTTAAGTGTACAACTCAATAGAATATGTTTACAAAGAATATGTATTGATAGTTGTACAACTATTACCACAATCTAATTTGAGAACATTTCCCCCATAATATATATATACTATGTGTATATATGTGCATATAATATGTATGTATATATATGTATATGTAAATAAGTATATATACAATATACATAACATATATATTCCCTCATTTTCAGTCATTTTCATTCCTACCCCAAGCACTAAGCAATCAATTTACTTTCCATCTCTATGAATTTTCCCTTTTACTAGTGGAGTCACAAAATGTAGATTCCTTTTTTGTCTGCTTCTTTCACTGAACACAGAGTTTTTGAGACTGATCTCTGCTGGTGCAACAGTCAGTATTTTGTTCCTACATTTTGATGAAGCATATTGTAGCATATGAATATTTTGATTTCCTGAACCATAGGTGATGATTCTAGCTATATCCTAGTACTCACAGACCCCTACAGTTCATGGGGTCACAAAGAGTTGGACACAACTGAGCGACTAACACTTTCAGAAATTTTTTAATATCTCAAAATCACCATCATTATTATCCACGCAAAACTGTGTTATTTTGGATTGTGTCACATGTTAAACAGTTGAGTGTATGAATTCTGAACATATATACATATATACACACATATATCCATAGTTTTAATTATTTTGTTTCAGCTTGTAATCTAAATTTCTATACTATGAAAAACATTTACTGAATTAGTGAAAATCAGCCCAGCACTGAAATGATTTATAATTAGTAATGTGCCCCAATCTTTCTCTTTTCTCAATTTCCCTTACTATAAATTGAATATTTTACTTTGTATGTAAGCAATTCCAAGAAATCTTCAAGGGGTTTGTGCATCTCACAATTACTATCCCTATGATTCATCAAAACACAAATATTAGGAAGAGATATAATCCATTGTTATGGCTGTTGTTGTTGAGCTGCTAAGTCATGTCCAACATTTTGTGACCCCCCATAGACTATAGCAGGCCAGGCTTCCCTGTGCTTTACTGTCTCCCGGAGTTTACTAAAATTCATGTCTTATGAGTTGGTGATGCTATCTAACCAGCTCATCCTCTACCGTCCCTTCTCCTTTTGCCTTCAATCTTTCTAAACATCAGGGTCTTTTTCAATGAGTCAACTCTTCACATCAGGTGACCAAAGTACTGGAACTTCAGCTTCAGCATCAGTCTTTCCAATTAATATTCAGGGTTGATTTCCTTTAGGATTGATTGGTTTCATCTCTTTGCAGACCAAGGGACTCTCAAGAGTCTTCTCTAGCACCACAGTTCGAAAGCATCAATTCTTCAGCTCTCAGCCTTCTTTATGATCCAATTCTCACATCTGTATATGGCTACTGGAAAAAACATAGTTTTGAGTATATATTTAAGTTCTGTACCCCTCCTTTAATTATATTATTTGTTTTGTTGCTGTTGCTGATGATACAGTAGATTTTATAAACTGGCGTGTGCTTGTGTGCATGTGTTTTAAATAAAATTTTATGTTGTGTGTAAATTTTAGTTTTATGTAAAACTAAAGTTTTACATTTAGGAAAGATTTAAAGTGCTTAATTTTTTTTTGTGTGTGTGTGTGTGCAATCCTAATCATTACAACACTGATTTAAAAGGAGCTTAGAAAAGTGGTTGGAGTTCATTCAGATTTGGCTTGCATATATCTTCAACTTTAATGAGAATATATATTTAAATTAATGTATGTTGTTGTTTTGTATCCCATGTTTCACTCATGTTTCTGTTTCATCTAAATACATATGCTGTTGCTAAGTCACTTCAGTCGTGTCCAACTCTGTGCAACCCCATAGATGGCAGCCCACCAGGCTCCCCTGTCCCTGGGATTCTCCAGGCAAGAACACTGGAGTGGGTTGCCATTTCCTTCTCCAATGCATGAAGGTGAAAAGTGAAAGTGAAGTCATTCAGTCATGTCTGACTCTTCAAGACCCCATGGACTGCAACCCACCAGACTCCTCCGTCCATGGGATTTTCCAGGCAAGAGTACTGGAGTAGGTTGCCATTGCCATCTCTGAAATACATATGCTATTACATGATAATTTAAAAGAATAAGTGGTACTCATTCATTCTCTTAATAAACCCACACACAGTGCTCAATAGGTACTGGGGCATATCCAATACAACAGTGAATAAGATAAACATGATGGAACTTTCCTTTGCATAGAATAGAAATCTACTGAACAAGCTTAAATATTAGTCTGATAACTATTTGTCATAATCATTAGCCAGGTTTTACAAGATATCATAACATGAGGGTTCTTCCATCAGTATCCAGCATTAATAGGATGGCAAACTAATGCTAGAATTGTTTGAATCCATCATATAGTCTAGGACACACTCCCAAAGCATAGGAATAAGATTCTGTATGATCTTAGATTTTATCTGTCATGTTAGGAGGGGCCATGGAATCCTCACATTGCACATCAAACCATTGTCTGCAGTGCAAATGGACTTCATTTTGTCCTTTTTGTCTCATGCTTTTTGTAAGGGCAGCAATTTATTTTATTTGGGATTTTCACTTTTTGTTTCCTTTTAATGGTTTCAAATGATACAGATACTTTGGGGAGTAAAAATGGAACACAAACCTACACATCAGTAAAATGTCATAGAAAATAAGGGCTCATGTGTCCATGGGGCCTCCTGTAAATACTTTCCTTCTTTCTGGATTCTGGAGAAAAGTGAGAAACGATGAACAACTTGAGTATTTTGGGAGGCCAAGTTGGAAAATGTAACTTGGTGGGAAAACCACATATGCATGGTAACTGAACCCAGTAATCAGGACTTCTTTTCTTCAAACAACACTGGACAATATGGCTTTCCCAACCCTTTCACTCTAGAGGGTAATCTGGGATGTTGTCAGTATGATACAGTAGGAAACAGTGATAGTAGGAGTTAAGAAGGCTTGAGACTAGAGTTGTATTTACCCTAACTACATGTGTAATAAGGGGCAAGATACTTATTGCTGTATCTCAGTGCCACCATGTACAGAGGGGTACAATGTGTTGTGGCACAGAATTAATGGAGATAATAAGAAAGTCAATATATAAACATGACCGATGTTTTGTATATTTTACTGGTTATTTACTGAACAATCTCTGTGTATCATGACCTCTGAAGAGAGCTCAATAAAAGCCTTGTAGGATAGGCATAAACAAACACATAATAATAAAAATACCAAAACCCAAACAGAAGGAAAAAATGTGGAAAACATTAACAGAGAAATAACTCATCATCCCTTACAAGGGAACCTCAGTAAGAACTATGAGTGACTTTGCATGTGAAACAGTGGAGATCAGAAGACATCAGAATAAGTATTTAAATACTCAAAGGGGGAAAAAAGCCAACCACTAAACTACCTACATTAAAGGTATCATCAAAATAAATATGAAATAAACATATTCTATGAAAAATTAAAGTGGAAAGAATTTGTTTACAGCAGATGCAACTTACAAGAAACACTAAATGAAGTTCTTCAGGCTAAAAACATGTAACACTTCATGGTAATCCAAATCCAAATGAAAAACAAACAGCACTCGTAAAGGTAAACCTGTTATCAAAACATTCTATAAATGCATATTTTCTAATTTCCATGAACTTATTTTAAAACCAACTATATAAAACAATATGTACATAAACTATTATGGGGCATGCAATATATATATAAATGTAATACACTTGCCAATAATAGCAAAAAAGAGGTAGATGGGAGCAAATCTGTATTGGGCTAAGAAAATGACATGATAGTTCAAAACCATAGAAACAAATGGCGAATGCCAACAGTAAGTAGGAAGGTCATTATAACAAAAGCTATAAATACATAATTGCTTTACACATTTCTTTAAAAGTCATAAAATTATACAAAGTAATAATTATAACAGTGTGTTTTGGGAATTGTATCATTCATAAATGTAATATAAATTTAACCATTTTATTACAAAAAGAGAGGGGAAGGAAGAGAGCTGTATTGAAGTAGTGTCTCTATATCACTCTGGAATTAATATAGCATACAGCTGAAGCTGATTGTGATAAGTTAGGATATAAGATAGTAAGCCCTAGAGCAACAACTAAGGTAATAACTCAAGGAATAGAATGTAAAACTCATTAAAGAAATTAAAAATGCTACATTATGAATTAATTTTTTTAAGAAAAGAAAGTAAAGACATAAAAAATAAATAAATGTAAAGGAGAAATAGAGGAACAAAAAGACATGGAATAAGACATATAGAAAACAAAAAGTAAAATATCACATGTAAATACAATTATATCTATATTAACATTAAAACATGAATGGATTAAAATTCAATCAAAAGGCCAAGACAGTCAAGCTGCACTTTTTTAAACTATCTTTCCTGTATTCCTTTATTTATTTACTTACTTACATATTATTTTTGGTTGTGTCGGGTCTTGTTTGCCATGCAGCCTTTTCTCTCTTTGAGGTGAGCAGGGGCTACACTTCCTATTGCGGTCGTTTTGCTTGGTTTTTGTTTTTTTTTGTGTGTGTGGTGCTGGAGAAGTCTCTCTTTTTTTTTAATTTTAACTGGAGGCTAATTTCTTTATCCTGTACACTTTGCTTGTTGATAGGCTCTAGGCACGATGGCTCAGTAGTTGCAGTTTCCAGGCTCTAGAGCAGAGGCTCAATAGTTGTGGCTCAGGTTCAGTGGCTTTGCAACATGTCTGATCATCCCAGATCAGGGATCAATTCTGTGTATCCTGCATTGGCAGGTGGATTCTTTACCACTGAGCCACTTAGGGAATCTTACAGGAGACACACACAGAGAGAGATTCAAGATGCTCCCTCACAGAGAGAGATACAAATAGAAGGAAAATAAAAGCATAGAAAAACAGAGGTACACCCGTGGTGGATTCATGTCGATGTATGGCAAAACCAATACAGAATTGTAAAGTAAAATAAAATAAAATTTAAAAAAAAAAAAACAGAGATGTCATACAAACAACAACCACAGGAACGCTGAAATGGCTAAATTAATAGACAAAATAGACTTTTAAAGTATTACTAGGAGAATTCCAAGAGGACTTATGCCAAGAAGCAACTCCTGGGGCTGCTGCTGCCACCTCCCCCATCCCAGTGGCAAGCCACTGCCGACCCACGCCTCTGCAGGGGACCCTCACGGCATCTCCCCTTTTGCAGCCCTGTCCGGATCCCAGGATCCACTCCCTCTCCCCATCCACCAATGAAGCAAAACTGGCCGGAAGCATGCAAACTAGTGCTTCTCAACCCTGGTTGAATAATGAAATTTTCTGGGAACATTTAGAACTATTACTATTTGATTGTCTAGGGTGGAGATTGGGCATCAGTACTGTTTTATAACTTTCTAGATGATGATTCTAGTCCTATTCTCTGACCCTGTCTTCCCTGCTCCATCTTTTTCCCTATCAAAATTGGTTCTCCTCTGTGGTTTGGAAAAAGTTGATGTATGGCAAAACCAATACGGTATTGTAAAGTAAAAAAATAAAAATAAAATAAAGAAGTTCTTCTGTATCTCCCTCCCCCCACCAAAAAAAAGCAGATAAGGAATTTTTTTTTCTTTTTTTGTTTAAGTTTTGGCTTCAAAGATTTTTGTGTTTTTTTTTGGGGG
This sequence comes from Oryx dammah, assembly GCF_014754425.2. Taxonomy (NCBI): domain Eukaryota; kingdom Metazoa; phylum Chordata; class Mammalia; order Artiodactyla; family Bovidae; genus Oryx; species Oryx dammah. The sequence goes on along the minus strand of NW_024070199.1, from coordinate 25,866,916 downwards.
GGTGAATTTTAATAAAATTGAAGTATAGTTGAAAAAAAAAGTTGTAATAAATTCATATGAAATAAGAAATTGATAAAAAAGTATTACAAGAGATAAAAAGGGACATTTTATAATGATAAAAGGGTCAGCCCTTTATGAAGATAGTACAATTATAAATATATATGGATTTAATAACATAAAGTGACCTCAGAAACAAAGTAACTAGGGATGTTCAGGCCACGTAAGATAAGAAGTGGGAAAAAATAGTAACCTGCTACAATATGGATGAATCTGGAAAACATGACGCTAAATTAAAGAAAGAGCCACAAAAAATATACATTTTATGTGGTTCTATTTCTATAAAGTGGCCAGAACAAGCAAATTTATTGATACAGAAAGCAGATTATCAGTTGATTAGAGAGGAAAATGATAAGGATAATAATAACAGCTGCTGCTGCTGCTAAGTCGCTTCAGTCTTGTCCAATTCTGTGCGACCCCATAGACGGCACAGAATGATAGCTAAAAGCTATAGGGTATCTTTTCGTGATGATAAAAAAATGTTCTAAAATAGACCATGGTGATGGTTGAAATTCTAGAATATACTTAAATAAACATTAATTGTATAGTTTAAATGTGTGAATTATTTGGTATGTGAATTGTATTTCTGGTTTAAACTCCTTTAAATATAGTGGCAATTGAAAATGCTTGATACACTGTTAGAACAAGAATATATATACATAATATGACTACAATTGTATAAGTACAAATATGCAGATAGGTATATGGATGATATAATTGAAATAACTATAAACAGGAAGTCAGAAACTTTTGTTTCAATTTAGTCACTAATGAGAGAGAAAGTGGAGAAATAACAGAATGTTGATAGTGATTATCATTTGGGTGGTAGGATTAATTTGTAATTTCTAGTCACTTTAGTTTTTACATTTTTCCTGTTTTCTTCAAACCTATTTATCTACATGAGGAAAAAAATTATTTTGATGAACCAGGAATCTGGAATTCAAATTCAGTCTTTGATTTAATGACAGAAAATCTGAAATCATTATTCAAGAATCCAAACCACAGTCATAAAGAACAGGTACATGGACCTAAGAGTAGAGGATGTGTGAAAATGCCTATTAGTAGATATTACCTGGCTTCTGAAATGTAACCAAATTTCTTAATCTCACACTCAAGTATACAGCACTCATCACAATATAGATGAAAAAGTGATGGAAATAAATACAACAAAGTGAATAAACTAGATTTTTTTGAAAAATTGGAGAATACTCTGTGTAAATTGAAAAGAAGTTCCTGGAAGAAGTCGGCATTTAAGCTATCTCTGATGACACAGAGGCAGAATTAATAGCACAAAGTTAAAGCCCTTCCATTAACATCCTAGCTCAGTAACCTTTTATCTCTGTGAACTGCAGAAGTGTCTTAATATCCCACTGCCTTAATATATTCCTCTGCAAACTGGGATATTAATATCTACTCTATATGATAATTACCATAATAACATATGTCGGTATTTATAAAGTGGACAAAATAGTGTCTCACACATGGTAGTGTGCTATAAACAATTTTGTTGAATAAAAATTTATATAAATAATACATGCTAATGACAAAGAATCTATTCAACCTACTTGTCCTAAATAGCACTTAGCAGTCACACCAACTGTAAGAGACTAGGTGCCCCTGATGAATACAGGGCAAATTTATAAGAACAGGTACTGACAGAAAAGTTTACACTACTCAGGTATGTACTCCTTGGACTAGTACTTTTCTCAGAGCCAACTTCACATCCTTGTTTCTCAAGCTGTATATCAAAGGATTTAAGGAAGGGGTAATGATATTATTGAACAATGGAACCACAGATTCCAACCAAGTACTAGAGGTAGGCTGGAGATAAATGAGGACCACGGGTCCATAGAAGAGCAGGACAGAAGTCAGGTGAGCACTGCAGGTGGAGAAGGCTCTGTGCCTCCCTTCTGAGGAGGTGATTCTCAATATAGAGATAACAATGCGAGTATAAGAAGTGAGGACAAGAAGGAAACACAGGAGTGCCACAACACCTACGTTGGTGAAACTCACTGTTTGAGCTAGAGAGGTATCTGCACAGGCCAGGGGCAGCACCACCGAGATGTCACAGAAGAAATTGCCCACCTCCTTGGGGCCACAGTAAGGTAACTTAAACACAAGAAATGTGAGGACAGACGCATGCACACTGCTCCCCATCCAGGTGCTCAGAGTCAAGATGGCGCACACCTTGGGGTTCATGATGGCCGTGTACCGCAAGGGGTGACAGATGGCAGCAAAGCGGTCATAGGCCATCACAGTGTACAGGAAACACTCCGTGCAGCCCAGGAAGTGATAAAAGAAGAGCTGGCAGGCGCAGCCCTGGTAAGAGATGGTCCGGCTTTGCCCCAGTAGGTAGAGCATCATTTTGGGGGAACTCACGGAAGGGAAAAAGATGTCAAACACCGACAGGTTGCCCAGGAAGAAATACATGGGGGTGTGCAGGTTGGAGGAAGTGAGGGTGGCCAGGAGAATGAGCAGGTTCCCCACAAGAGTGAGCAGGTAGAAGGCGAGGAAGAAGACAAAGAGCGCGTGTTCCAGCCCCTGTGTGTGAGGGATTCCCATGAGGAGGAACTCGGTTACTGGAGTGTGATTCCTCATCTTCACATCTAGTCACACCTGGAAGGTCAGACAGTGGTCTCACTGAGATGGGCTTTCCCCAAACAATTATACCTGCACAAGATCCATGGGAAAGGGATAATATCTATATATTGTACATAAAAACCTTCTAGATGGGAGTCAGTCCAGTTTTCACTAATTAATGTGCAACCTCACTTTTCATCTGTGTCCTCTGAAGGATAATAGATAACACAAGAGGCAGAATAGAGCAGAAGGCAGAGGATAAATCGTACCCTTGGATTTATCTGAGTTTAAATGCACACTCAGTGATTTTGGACAAGTTTGAAAAAGTCTCCAAATCTCCTTGCTATCTAGTTAATAGTTAGATAATATGATTCTTATGAGGAATAATGCTTTAATGTATATAAAACCCCTAATATAATGACTGCAACTACCCACCCTCATTAGAAAATTCACTCAAGGTACTAGTATTCTGATTTCAATGCTCCTTTACTCCACATACCACTTGGCTTTAGCTGACCTGTGCCTACAGCACTTTGGAATCACCTGTTAATTAAAATGATTCACAAAAATGCTTTCTCCATCATCAGCTAGAACAATGGACAACTAAGAACCATCTAGTGGAAAAAGAGTGAAACAAGATGGAAATGATAATATTTAATACAGGAAAAAGCAACAGGCACTTAGCAATAATAAAAATAGTTATCTTACTTCAATGTAACATTTAATCTCTCAGTAGGAATTATGTTTGCAATATGACAATATATGCCATCCTGATGAAGGTTTTTAAGATTCAGCATCATTAACTAGGGAATATCTTAAGACAATCCATGGAGTCAACTAAATCAGTTTTAGCCCGAACTCCAATAGAGCCAATTCCCATCTTCTCTCACCTGCTCATGGTGTGTTTAACCCATTAGATGAGGAGAGAGCATTCTAGAAAGAAGGAACTTACAGATGGAAGGGAAAGAATCTACTTGGCTAGAATCCAGGCTCCACATCCACCCTCCTGCTTTCTTTCCTTTAGATGTTGTGAAACAGAAGGCCAGGCTCTGATACCAGGAAAGATGAATGCAGCTCTTAGTCAGATTCAGCCAGTCAGAACTGAAAATCTAGACCAACAGTGCCTGTGGTCCCTGAGAAAAGAAGCATCAATTCCCTGAGGAGAGATGTTTGGGGTGTTCCTTTGGGATCCACTCTCTCCCCATGTGGGACAGCTATACAACTGACAGCAATTAATCAGAGACTTTCCCCTCCTTCATTCTTTCTCCCCAGTCTCTCCACCTTATTAATTTTTAAACAAAAAATGTATTATGTAAAAAACTTACTTATTTTCAGTTTTCAAATCCTTTTAATTAACAATAACTCTTGGACTTTCCTAATGGTACAGTGGATAAGAATCTGCCTGTCAATGCAGTAGACACTGGTTCGATTCCTGGTCTGGGAAGTTTCCACATGCCACAGGGCAACTAAAGCCAGCACTCTGGAGCCCTCAAGTTACTACTACTGAAGCCCATGCACCTAGAGCCTGTGCTCCACAAAAAGAGAAACAACAGAGTAGCCCCCACTCTCTACAACTAGAGAAAGCCTATGTGCAGCAACAAAGACCCAGTGCAATCAAAAGTAAATTTGAAAAAAAAAAAAACACTCCAATCCCTGGTCAGGAACCAGGATCCCACACACTGCATAACCAAAAAAAAAAAAAAAACAATAACTCTTGGGCATATCATTGGGGAGCCATCATTTAAGTTAGATATTTTAAATTGCCCAGTGATTCTGTGCTTGGAAGAACTGGGTTTAAAGAAACAGCTAGGATTAGCGAAGTAACCACCACTTGCAGAAATGAGGCAGCCAATCCCATTTGTTATTAACAATACTGCTTTTTTTTTTCATAATTAACTGTATAGTCCCCCAATATCAGTTTTTCATCTTCCTGAATTAACATCCTTTTCTAAAAATCCATTTGCTTATTTTTTCATTTCTTTATTCTTGTTAAAGATCACTACTTGTGTTTCTCTCAGCATGCTTTAACTACTGTAACTTGATTCAACCTAACATTTTAAAAATCAGTCTACTGACTGCTGTGTAGAGAAAGAATCAGAGCAGAAAAAGATAAAATTAGGTGGGGCTGTGGGCATGTTATTTTTACTGGCTGCTCAATGAAACAAGCATGTGGAAGAGGTAGTACATTCATACATGGACTGTAATGAGCCACAGAAAACAATGAAATTGGGTCACTTGTAGTGTTGTGGATGACCTGTGCTGGGCTAAGTAGTTTCGGTCATGTCTGATTCTTGGCAACCCCATGGACTGTAGCCTGCCAGGTTCTTCTGTCCATGGGATTTCTATACTGGAGTGGGGTGCCATTTCCTTCTCCAGGGGATCTTCCTGACCCAGGGATCGAACCCATGTCCCTTATGTCTCCTGCACTGGCAGGCAGGTTCTTTACCACTAGTGCCACCTGGAAAGCCCTAAAGTCTGGCATACAGAATGAAGCAAGCCAAAAAGAGAAAAACAAATATCATCTATTAATGCATATATATGAAATCTATAAAAATGGTCCTGTTGAACTTCTTTGCAGGGCAGGAACAGAGACGCGGGTCTAGAGAACAGTCTTGCGGACATGGGTTGGGGTCGGTAGGAGAGGGAGGACAAACTGGGAGATTAGGACTGACGTATACACACTACCATGTGTCAAACAGATAGCAAGTAGGAAAGTGCTGTACAGCACAGGGAGCTCAGCTCAGTGCTCTGTGATGACCTGGAGGGGTGGGACGGGATTGGGACGGAGTCTCAAGAGGGAGGGGATACACATATATATATAGGTGGTTCATTTTGTTGTAAAGCAGAAACTTACACAACATTGTAAAGCAACTATATGCCAATAAAATTTTCTAATAGAAAATTTGTTATAGCTAAAATCACTTTGGGATAATACAAAATGCACTAAAATTGTTTAAGGATTTACAGCTTTCTAATCATCATTGTCTTTTTTTTATGCTAATGAATTCAGAAGAGTCTTCTTTCTCCATGGTTTTGAAATTATCATTACATTTTACTGTGAATCTCCTTTTTTTTTTTTAACCAAACTCCTCAAGGCCCTTTTATTTTATTCTGGCATCAACCCTATGAGTAGATATTATTTTCTTTTTAAAGATAAAATAATGCTCAAAAAGTTTAAATAATTGCCAAAGTTAACTCCAAAAGTCAATCACAGGACTTTGATTTGAATGTCAGTCTGCCTGCATTTAAAGCTTTTGGTCACTCCTAACAAAGTGGAATAAATGATTTGAGTCTTAATTTAAAAAGTAAATATGTTATAGTCATATATTACTACTCATTTTCTTATTCATTAGTCAGATAATCATAAAACCTTAAAGCTTTTTGACTAGCATTGATTTTCTTAGTAATTTAACAAGTTTATCGAGATATAATATCCGTATGCCATAAAATACCTATTTTATGTGTACAACTCAATAAGAATATATTTACAAAGAATATGTATTTATAAAATTGTGCAGCTATAATCACAATCTAGTTTTAAAATATTTCCCTCATACTAAAAGGAAAAAAATGTCAGTTTACAATCATTTCCATCCCTACTCCAAGCTCTAGGCAACCATTAATCTACTTTAGCCCTTTGGGGATATTTTTTACAAATGGAGTCGTGGAATGCGTGTTCTTTTTTGTCTGTATCTGAAAAATAGAATAGCAAATAATATTCAGAAAGCAAGATGTAAGGATAGCTATAATTATATAGAATTTATTCTTCTTCAGTACTTTTTATAAGCCAGTAACCATTCTGTTCTAGATTCAGACTGTCTGGGAGTGAAAACTTCTCTGGCCTTAGTTGCTTCACCTATGAAAGGAGGATATGTATGTCTAAGTATCTATGTCTTAGGATTTTGTGAGTTAAATTAGTCAATACATATAAAGTATATCATATACATTGGACTATTTTAAGTCTTAGCTCTTATTCTAAGTGTTTGAGTGAATAAATCTAAATAGACAAGCAACCTGAAACTCATTTGATTAAAGATTAGAATTTAAATGTTGAAAGATTCAAAAACAAGTAAGTTATATTCTTAGTGGTTCAATTATAACTAATTACAGATCTATTAGATTTTCAGGAAATGCACCAAACCTATAATGAATAGAGAATGCTGGCTCAGAGAGACTTTCCTCTGCCAATTTACAGAAATCCAGTCTCCCATTTTATAAGAATAGATTAATGGCCAACTTCTCACTTGAGACATATGAGTAGAATTTTAATGCCAAATTTTCTCTGATGGCCAAAAACATAAAGCTTCAAATGGGATTGTTTTGTGCTGAGAAGACATGATTAAAGCCATAGAAGTTATAAACCAAGTTTAAACTTAAATTTACCAAACTGTGCAATTCTACTTTAAAATTTCATACCTTGTTGACCTGGTTTTATTAAATGGCCAGAAAGAGATTGTAAGAAGATAGAGTACAGCATATATTTGGGGAAAGAAGGAAGGAAGCCAGTCTGTGTTCTCCAGAACCTTGCTTCTTTACAGTAATCAATCAAAACACAGTTCCAACAAGAACAGACTGTGTAAAGCAGAAAAGATACACTGTCTTGGCAAATTAAAACAGAGAAAGGCTGAGTTAATTTGAAAAGCTTCCATGAAGCAGTACATCGTGGCTCAGTCCACCAATCCCCAACCACATGACTTAGGACTCCCAAGAGATGTCACATAGCATCTTCACCCAGCTCACTATTTCAGCAGCAATCCTGTTGTAGTGTATCTAAAGCAACTCCTCAAAGAATTTCAGAAAGGAACTGCCACCATACCTTATGACCCAGAACATGGACCACTTGAGTTACTACTTTCCTCAGAGCCAGCTTCACATCCTTGTTTCTCAAGATGTAAATCAAAGGATTAAGGAAAGGGGCGACAATATTATTTAACACTTGGATAACAGAGTGTAGCCAGAGGCTGGAAGCAGGCCAAAGATAGACGAGCATCACAGGCCCATAGAACAAGATGATTGAAATCAGAGGGGCACTGCAGGTTGAAAAAGCTCGGCACCTGCCTTCGGAGGATCTGATTTTGAAAATGGAAAGGACAATACATCCATAGGAAGTAAGGATAAGGATAAGGCATGTAACAGTCACAAAATCCACGTTAGTGAAGCTTACCATGTGAGCTAGAGAGGTGTCTGCACAGGCCAGGGGTAGCACCACTGGGATGTCACAGAAGAAATTGTCCACCTCACTGGGGTCACAGTAGGGTGACTTAAAGACAGGAAATGTGAGGATACTTCCATGTAGGCAGCCACCCAGCCAAGAGCCCACTGTCAAGCTGGTATAAACGCTGGGTTCATGATAACCATGTATCGCAAAGGGTGACAAATAGCCACAAAGTGGTCATAGGCCATCACAGTGTACAGGAAACACTTGGTACCACCCAGAAAGTGGTAAAAGAAGAGCTGGGAGGTGCAGCCCTGGTAAGAGATGGTCTGGCTTTGCCCCAGTAGGTAGAGTATCATTTTGGGGGAACTCACTGAAGGGAAAAATATGACAAACACTGACAGGTTGCCCAGGAAGAAATACATGGGGGTGTGGAGGTTGGAAGGAACCAGAATGGTGAAGAAGATGAGCAGGTTTCCCATAAAGTGAAGAGATAGAACATCAAAAACAGGACAAATATCAATTTCTCCAGCCCTCCAGTGTTAGGAATTCCCAACAATATGAACTCTGACATGGAAGTGTAGTTCTGCATGTCTGTGCACCAGGCAGTCCTGGAAAAGCAAAGCATTCATGATATAAGACCGCAGATAACTGAGAAAATATCTTCCTAGTAGAGTTATTTCTCAAGCAGTGACTGTGAGCAAAGAAAGGTCAAAGAGGAAAAGGAAACCAGTAATAAATCCGGGCATGCAACTAAGTAATGTGTTGCATTTGGCCTCAGTATTTTTCACGTGCAAAATTACATAGAATAATTTATCTCTAAAGTTGGCAAACCTCGGAGTAATCAACTCTTATTATAGGTTTTAGATAGCCTCTCCCAATCCAGTTTATCATCACACAAACTGGTATATTACAGAAGCATCTTCTCCAAGGAAAATTTGGCACCAGGTGGGAAACTTGTTTTGTATTATAAGCCAAATCATAATTAGTTACTTAATAGACCAACTGGGCTTCTCTGGTGGCTCAACTGGTAAAGAATTTGCCTGCAAATCAGGAGGCCCTGGTTTGATTCCTGGGTTGGGAAGATCCCCTGGAGAAGGGATAGGCTATTCACTCCAGTATTCTTGGGCTTCCCAGGAGGCTCAGCTGGTAAAGAATCAGCCTGCAATGTTGGAGACTTGGGTTTGATCCCTGGGCTGGGAAGATCCCCTGAAGAAGTGCATGGCAACCAACTTCAGTATTCTTGCCTAGAGAATCCCAAGGAAAGAGGATCTTGGTGGGCTACAGTCCATGGGGTCACAGAGTCAGACAAGACTGAGCAACTAAGCACAGCAAAGTGATAGACCAACTATCCAAGTATATGCATATAAAAATGTGAACCTAAACAGAAATGATATTCACTTAACTAATTATTTTTACTTTCAGCAATAGTGTTTTCCATTGTTTAGCATTTACATTCAAGAAAAGATATACCATTCATATTTATAACATGCTCTCACACACAGGAATTACACTGAGTCTAGAAGAAAGCCTCGTGTAAGTAACAGAAATAATTATTGCATCCCACCAGAAATATATCCCTCCTCAGGAAGACTTTATTTCTATACCACAATCTCATACATGTAAGTTTCAATGACATTATTATTTTTTAACTTCATTAATTAATGTCAGTCAGATAAGCCTAAAGATCCTCAATTATTTCTTCTGAAGGCCCAATATCTTCTTTTGTTCCTTTGAATCAAATTTTATGTCAGCCCTCCATATGTTGTTACTTGGATATAACTTATTTTTCTCTGCCTGTGATCAATATTTGTTCATAGGAAATAATCTGATAGATCTATTAATATTAATTTATAAATTGCTAATCTCTTACCATTTCCTACATTGTTTCAATTTTATAAGAAAAAAAAGGCTTATAGCTATACTGGAAAAAAAGCTCAATAAGTAGAATTTATGGCAAAGAATGAAAAACTGGAGAAAATAGGAGCTTTTCAGAATAATCTTGAAATCAATCTATAAAGCCAGGGCCCTGTATAAAGCTTGTCCTGCACAAAATGTTTGAGTAGAGTGTGATTCTGGAAAAAATACACACAGGAAAGCAAAAAAACTCCTTTCCAGCCCAAAATATACTTTACACATTGAGTTTAAGCTTCAACAATCAGTTTAATCTCACAAACATTAATTTTCTATCCACCTGCTAGAAATATAAAAATGAATAAAATAAAGTGTTATCCCCTAAAGAACTTACCCTATTAGAAAACTGGTTTCTAACTCTGACCCTGACTCTATCATTTTCTACCTCTGGGCCATAAGAAACACATTTAACTTATCTGAGCCTCAACTCTTAAACAGAAGAACAGTGGATTATCATATTGTCTGCCTCATAAAGTCTTTGTGAGGATTGAATGAGATAACAAAAATAAAATTCCTTGCCCAGTGCTTGGCACTTAGTAGTAAATGTCCAATATTAAAGACTAACCCCATGCATATAAGACAATGGTAATGTAGTTAAAAGCATTGAAGGTGTGATGAAGATATAATTAGAAATGGACTTGAAAAGGGATCTGCAAGATTTGAAAAAAGTAGAGTAAACATAGTCAACTGATCTTTGACAAAAGAGCAAAGGAAATTCAATGCAATGAAAAAGGATAGTCTTTTTTTTTTTCACTTTACAATACTGTATTGGTTTTGCCATACATCAACATGAATCCACCAGTCCTAAGATGGCAGAGAAATAGGACGGGGAGACCACTTTCTCCCACACAAATTCATCAAAAGAACATTTCAACACTGAGTAAATTCCACAAAACAACTTCTGAATGCCGGCAGAAAAGATAGTCTTTTAAAACTAATGATTCCAGAACAACAGAACATTCTCTCTCTCTCTCTCTCTCTCTCTCTCTCTTTAACACACACACACACACACACACACACACACAATGTATCTAGACATAGACCTTATACCCTCCACAAAAATTAACTCCAAATGACTAACAAACCTAAATGTGAAATGCAAAACTACTGAACTCCTAGATGATAATTTAGGAGAAAATCTAAATGATCTTGGATATGGCAATGAGTTTTTAGATACAGCACCAAAGGCACAATTCATAAGAGAAATAACTGATACACTGAACTTCATTAAAAATTTTTTAATAAAGCTTGTTTTGCCAAAGACACAGCTAAGAGAATGAAAAGATAAGCTACAGAATGAGAGAAAATATTTTGTTTATTTCTTAATTTAAATTTATTTATTTTAATTGGAGGCTAATTACTTTACAATATTGTATTGATTTTGTTTACACAGATGTATAGAACAGTCTTTTGGACTCTGTGGGAGATGGAGAGGGTGGGATGATTTGGGAGAATGGCATTGAAACATGTATATTATCATATGAGAAAATATTTTGTAAAAGACAACATCTGACAAACAACTAATGTTATGAAGAACTCCTAAAAATTCAGTGATAAGAAAACCAATAACCCAATTAAAAATTAGCCCAAAGACCTTAATAGATACCTCACCAAAGAAGATAAATATACAGCCGGAAAATAAGGACATAAAATGGTGTTCCACATTATGTCATCAGGGAAATACAAATTAAAACAAACAGATAACACTACAAACCTAGAATGCCCAAAATCTAAAACACTGACAATATAGAGAGAATGGGAAGTAACAGGAACTCTCATTTCTGGTAGACATGCGAAATGGCGCAGTCACTTTGTAAGACAATTTGGCAGTTTCTTATGGTCCTTGATATTTAAGCAAAGGAGTTGAAAACATGTATTAACACAAAAGTCTGCACATTGATGTTTATATAAACTTTATTCATAATTGTCAAAACTTGGAAGCAGCCAAGATGTCCTTCAGTAGGTGAGTGGATAAACTATGGTACATCCAGACAATGGAACATCATTAAGTGCTATAAAGAAATGAGCTGTCAACCCTATGCAGACATGGAGAAATAATGAGGCTGTATAAGTAAGTGAAAGAAGTCTATCTGAAAAAGCTACAACCTTTATCATTCCAACCATATGACATTCTGGAGACAGTAAAAAGATTACTGGTTGGCAGGGGATGGATAGGTGGAACATAAAGGACTTCTAGGTCAGTGAGAATACATTGTATGGAATGGTAGGTAGATGCTATTATATATTTGTTCAAATCCATTGAATGGACAAACCTGAAAGTGAACCCCAAAGTAAACTGTGGGTTTCAGGTAATTATGATGTATCAGGGTACATTTATCATTTATAACAAGTGTACCCTCTTAGTGGGGATGTTTGATAATGGGACAGGCTGTACATGTGTACAGGCCTAGGGTATATGAGAAATCTGTACTATAAACCAAAAACTCATCTAAAAAAATAAAGCTTTTTTTAAAATAGCAAAGAAAAACACACAGGTCAGGAAAAACATTCTTTTCATAAGACCTTCAGCAGAGGATTATGTAAATATCTGGCAGATTTAAAAGATATTTTGTAGGCTAGAAGTGCATAAATTCTCCATTTACCTGAACTTTTTTTGTTTCTAGCTCAACAGTCAAATTCACAAAGGTGTTTGTTCTAAACGTGTGATCAGCAAAAGTATAAATTTCACAAATTACATTAGATTCACTTTCAAAATTCCCTTTCCTCCTCTGCAGTTAGCACTCAATGCCTTATCTCCATCCAAACCTATTCTCATGAAAGAATGTGACATACCAGGAAAAAAAAAATTCTAAGAACAGATAATAACAAGATTTTCAAACAGAAATTTTTACCCTTAGGGAAACAGAAGAAGGAATTATTTTGCTGCAAAGGAGAATAAACTAGTTATTTTCTTCCAACTCTGAATTCAAAAATTTTATATTATTAGCATTTTATAAACTATGTGACTTTCACTATCACCACACTCAAAGAAATTTGCATTTTAACCTTCAGGGTTCAATGACAGAATGAAAGTATATACACCTGCTAAAGGAAGTTCTCAAACTGATAAGAGGAGTAGATTGATATCGATTAAAAGAGTAGATGTTAAGAGTGGGGATAGTTTTTATTTTTTATACTAACTGCGAAAGGGAATTCATAAACAAACAATCTATCTGCTACAATCTCATCCACCTTCCTCATACAAACCATTCTCCTACTGCATGAGCACACTTATTTAAGTCTCCCCCGTTTCATGTCCTTCTCAGTGCAGACTTACTAATGAATCACAGGACTCGGCAACATATAACAATTTTCATAACTTCCATAATTCTCCTTCTTCAGTTGTTTGAACAGGGACAATGGTCAGGACAAATAGAGTTAAAAGCAAGATAGAGACAGAGAAAAGGAAGAAGCATAGTGTAAGCAGAACAAGAGTTGAATCAGTTCACTTCAGTTCAGTCGCTCAGTAGTGTCCGACTCTGTGCGACCCTATACATCACAGCACGCCAGGCCTCCCTGTCCATCACCATCTCCCGGAGTTCACTCAGACTCACATCCATCGAGTCTGTGATGCCATCCAGCCATCTCATCTTCGGTTGTCCCCTTCTCCTTCTGCCCCCAATCCCTCCCAGCATCACAGTCTTTTCCAATGAGTCAACTCTTCGCATAAGGTGGTCAAAGTACTGGAGTTTCAGCTTTAGCATCATTCCTTCCAAAGAAATCCCAGGGTTGATCTCCTTCAGAATGGACTGGTTGGATCTCCTTGCAGTCTAAGGGACTCTCAAGAGTGTTCTCCAACACCACATTTCAAAAGCATCAATTCTTCAGCGCTCAGTCTTCTTCACAGTCCAACTCTCACATCCATACATGACCACAGGAAAAACCATAGCCTTGACTAGACGGACGTTAGTCAGCAAAGTAATGTCTCTGCTTTTGAATATGCTATCTAGGTAGGTCATAACTTTTCTTCCAAGGAGTAAGCATCTTTTAATTTCAGGGCTGCAGTCACCATCTGCAGTGATTTTGGAGCCCAAAAAAATAAAGTCTGACACTGTTTCTACTGTTTCCCCATCTATTTGCCATGAAGTGATGGGACCAGATGCCATGGTCTTCGTTTTCTGAATGTTGAGCTTTAAGCCAACTTTTTCGCTCTCCTCTTTCACTTTCATCAAGAGGCTTTTTAGTTCCTCTTCACTTTCTGCCATAAGGGTGGTGTCATCTGCATATCTGAGGTTATTGATATTTCTCCTGGCAATCTTGATTCCAGCTTGTGTTTCTTCCAGTCCAGCATTTCTCATGATGTACTCTGCATAGAAGTTAAATAAGCAGGGTAACAATATACAGCCTTGACGTACTCCTTTTCCTATTTGGAAACAGTCTGTTGTTCCATGTCCAGTTCTAACTGTTGCTTCCTGGCCTGCATGCAGATTTCTCAAGAGGCAGGTCAGGTGCTCTGGTATTCCCATCTCTTTCAGAAGTTTCCACAGTTCATTGTGATCCACACAGTCAAAGGCTTTGGCATAGTCAATAAAGCAGAAATAGATGTTTTTCTGGAACTCTCTTGCTTTTTCCATGATCCAGCAGATATTGGCAATTTGATCTCTGGTTTCTCTGCCTTTTCTAAAACCAGCTTGAACATCAGGGAGTTCACGGTTCACGTATTGCTGAAGTCTGGCTTGGAGAATTTTGAGCATTACTTTACTAGCATGTGAGATGAGTGCAGTTGTGCTGTAGTTTGAGCATTCTTTGGCATTGCCTTTCTTTGGGGTAACAAAAACTGACCTTTTCCAGTCCTGTGGCCACGGCTGAGTTTTCCAAATTTGCTGGCATATTGAGGGCAGCACTTTCACAGCATCATCTTTCAGGATTTGAAACAGCTCAACTGGAATTCCATCACCTCCACTAGCTTTGTTCGTAGTGATGCTTTCTAAGGCCCACTTGACTTCACATTCCAGGATGTCTGGCTCTGGATTAGTGATCACATCATCATGATTATTTGGGTCATGAAGATCTTTTTCGTACAGTTCTTCCGTGTATTCTTGCCACCTCCTCTTAATATCTTCTGCTTCTGTTAGGTCCATACCATTTCTGTCCTTTATCGAGCCCATCTTTGCATGAAATGTTCCCTTGGTATCTCTAATTTTCTTGAAGAGATCTCTAGTCTTTCCGATTCTGTTCTTTTCCTCTATTTCTTTGCATTGATCACTGAGGAAGGCTTTCTTATCTCTTCTTGCTATTCTTTGGAACTTCGCATTCAGATGCTTATATCTTTCCTTTTCTCCTTTGCTTTTCACCTCTCTTCTTTTCACAGCTATTTGTAAGGCCTCCCCAGACAGCCATTTTGCTTTTTTGCGTTTCTTTTCCATGGGGATGGTCTTCATCCCTGTCTCCTGTACAATGTCACGAACCTCATTCCATAGTTCATCAGGCACTCTATCTATCAGATCTAGGCCCTTAAATCTATTTCTCACTTCCTCTGTATAATCATAAGGGATTTGATTTAGGTCATACCTGAATGGTCTAGCAGTTTTCCCTACTTTCTTTAATTTGAGTCTGAATTTGGTAATAAGGAGTTCATGATCTGAGCCACAGTCAGCTCCTGATCTTGTTTTTGTTGACTGTATAGAGCTTTTCCATCTTTGGCTGCAAATAATATAATCAATCTGATTTTGGTGTTGACCATCTGGTGATGTCCATGTGTAGAGTCTTCTCTTGTGTTGTTGGAAGAGGGTGTTTGCTATGACCAGTGATTTTCTTGGCAATACTCTATTAGTCTTTGCCCTGCTTCATTCCGCATTCCAAGGCCAAATTTGCCTGTTACTCCAGGTGTTTCTTGACTTCCTACTTTTGCATTCCAGTCCCCTATAATGAAAAGGACATCTTTTTTGGGTGTTAGTTCTAAAAGGTCTTGTAGATCTTCATAAAACCATTCAACTTCAGCTTCTTCAGCGTTACTGGTTGGGGCATAGACTTGGATAACTGTGATATTGAATGGTTTGCCTTGGAGATGAACAGAGATCATTCTGTCGTTTCTGAGATTGCATCCAAGTACTGCATTTCAGACTCTTTATTTCATAATATATTATAGATTCATTGTAAATGTAGCATTACAAGTTTATAAACTATCTGGGAAATATTCAAGAGTTGAATAGAAAGAGGTAAAGTTTTAGACAAACACCAGCTAATGGAAAACACACCTAATATGGGCAGAAGGATTTTTGTCAAGTTTTTAGGCAAGAATATGTTTCTAAAGCCAAAAGTCCATGACACAGAGACAACTTGGTTCAGCACCTTGTGCTGTTGAGTCCAAGACACAAAGTTCCCACACTCAGCCCTGTCATGTAGTCTGGTCCTGAAATGCTGCATTTATGATATTTTCAAACTGGAGAGTCCCTGTTGAGACACTATCCCCTGTGGCCCAATCTTAGACTTAAGAATCGTGAATCAGCAAAGGGAGTAATTAGAGGTCCTCCTGTCTATCTTAACACCCATTTCCCATTACACATCTCATTATTTCATAATATATTATAGATTCATTGTAAATGTAGCATTACAACTTTATAAACTATCTGGTAAATATTCAAGAGTGAGAAAAATACCAGTATCTTTCCTTGACTTTATTTAATATGCTCTTTCCAATCACTATAAACCATAGTTATATTTTTAACTACTTACAATCATACCCTATACATAGTTTTGCATAATTCCTTTTTAATATTAATTTTTTGATTAATAATTTTTCTTATATTTGTAAAAATAAGCACACATAGGTAGGTAGACAGATTTGTGTGTGTGTTAGTTGCTCAGTCGTGTCCAACTCTTTGTGACCCCATGGACTGTAGCCCACCTGGCTCCTCTGTCAATGAGATTCTCCAGGCAAGAACACTGGAATGGGTTGCCATTTCCTTCTCCAGGGGATCTTCCTAAGGATCAAACGATCAAACCTGGGTCTCCTGCATTGCAGGCGGATTCTTTACCAACTGAACCACCAGGAAAGCCCGAGATAAATCTTGAGAGCCCATGTAAGAAATGACTGCCCAGGGATGGATTGATCACTTTCTATATTGTGGTCTCTATATTAAGAAGTTTGAAAAACTCCAAGAGGGTTTTTAGTAGCCTTGTATTTGAGTGTATTATTGGAAAGAGGGCAAATGAAGAGATAACACCAACTATCATGGGGAGGGTAGCTGGAGGATCTCAAATACATTGAGAAAAACAAATAAAGAAGGTCCTTGGACTGTAGAAGTTTGAGATAATTGGTCAGGAAAAAAGGAGAAAAGATGGTAACTAAGTCAGAGAAATGTTACTGGGAATGTATGTGGATTAATATCTTCCTTTAGCCTAACCAGATGACATCAGAATAGAATTTTTTTGCATTTAAGTTTCTGTACCTGAAATTACCCTGAGAACTAGACTTGGATTCTAATAATCAGGTAAAGCCTCCACACAAGTGTCTCCTGGGAACACCGAGATCAGAATCAACAAAGGAGAGCAACAGTATGAGAATGAGAATAGTAGAACCCCAGTCTTTGGGATCAGAACCTGTTTTTACAAATTAGTTTAGGCATAGTCTATAAACAACATAATATATAATACATCATGGTTTTAGGGGAAAAAATGGTTCTCATTTTTCTGTGAAGTAATTGCTCTGGATTTTTTTCCTCAAAACTTTCTGTTCAGATATTCCACCTCAATAATTGCATATTTAGATGTCTCTTTAAAAAAGGGGTGGGGTGGCTTATTTTTTTTAAGTGTTATAAAGTCATTGCAAAATTATGAAGGTAACAGAAAAGCATGGGCTTCCCTGGTGGCTCAGACAATATAGAATATGCCTGCAATGCAGGAGACCCAGGTTCGATCCCTGGGTCAGGAAGATCCCCTGGAGAAGGGAATGACAACCCACTCCAGTATTCTTGCCTGGAGAATCCCATGGACAGAGGAACCTGGTGTGCTGCAGCCCATGGGGTCACAAAGAGTCAGACACAACTGAGCAACTGAACTGAACTGAACTGACTGAACCGCAGATGGAGTTATAAGAAAAATGGGAGAACTAGCAAATTCAAAAGGAGAAGCAATGGCACCCCACTCCAGTACTCTTGCCTGGAAAATCCTATGGACGGAGGAGCCTGGTAGGCTGCAGTCCATGGAGTCGCAAAGAGTCGGACAGGACTGAGCGACTTCAATTTCACTTTCACTTTCACTTTCATGCATTGGAGAAGGAAATGGCAACCCACTCCAGTGTTCTTGCCTGGAGAATCCCAGGGACGGTGGAGACTGGTGGGCTGCCGTCTATGGGGTCGCACAGAGTCAGACAGGACAAGCGACTTTGCAGCAGCAGCAAACTCAAAAATCACAGGATATGCAAAAACTAAATAAGTAGCCTAATTTTTAAACTGTGCTAAAAGACATAAAGCACAAAATTTACTGTCAACCATGTTCAGTGTACAGTTACTAGATAGAAGAAACTTGAAGAGATTATGTTAAGTGAAATAAGCAGTCACAAAATAAGACAGATACTAAGTGATTTCTGTATGATTTAAGTATATGAGGTTTATAGTGTTGTCAAAATATAGAAAAAGAAGGTAGAATGGTGGTTGCCAGGGTGGCAACCAGGTGCCAGGTGGTTGTAAGATGAAAGGAAACTTTACATCCATTAAACTATTTTCCCTTTCCCCACTCCTGGCAACCACCATTCTACCTTCTTTTTCTATATTTTGACAACTTTATAAACTTCATATACTTAAATCATACAGAATCATGTAGTATCTGTCTTATTTTGTGACTGCTTATTTCACTTAACATAATCTCTTCAAGTTTCTTCCATCTAGTAGCGTATGTCAATTTTCTTCCTTGTAAAGATGGGAGTACTATTGCCTGTATGTATGTACCACATTTTGATTATCTATTCATCATTAATGGACACCTGAATTGATTCCACCTCCTGCCTATTGTGAATAATGCCATGATGAGGAGCATGCTACAAACATCTATTCAACACCCTTTTGGACATAATTCAGAAGGATAATTGCTAAATCACAGGACGATTTTATTTTTAAATTTTTTGAGGAACCACCATACTGCTTTCCATAGTGGCTGCACCACTTTCTATCCCCACCAATAATGCACAATGGTTCCAACTTCTTCACATTTCTTATCTTTTCCTCTTTTTTTCAGTAAGAGCGATTCTAATGGGTGTGAGGTGATTTCTCATGAATTTGATTTGAATTTCTCTAGCAGAAGAGATCGAGCATCTTTTCATATGCTTATCGGCCATTTGTGTATCTTTTTTGGAGAAATGTCTGTTTAAGTCCTTAATCTCCTTTTTAATCAAGATATTTGTTTGTTGTTACTATTGATGGAGTACAATATTAAAAAGCAGTGTGTGCATGTGTGTGTACACATTATTTAAATAAAATTTTATGTTGGGTGCTATACTAAAGCTTCACATATAGGAAAGATTTAAACAGCTTTGATTTTTTTTCAGTGCTAAGTAGTAATTATTAGAAGGAGGCAAGTGGTTGGAGTTCATTCATATTCAGCTTTCATACATCTTCAACTTTAATGAGAATATATATTTAAATTAGTGAATGTGATTTTTACCTATCCTAATTATTTCACTCATGTTTCTGTTTTATGTAAATGAATAGGTAATTACATTTAATTTGAAAGTCTAAGTGGTATCCATTTATTCATGCAACAAACCCACCCACAGTGCCTACTAGATCACTGGGCCATGTCCTGTGGGTATAACAGTGAATATGACAAACATGATGGAATTTTCCATTGCATAGAAAAAAAATCTATAAGTATCTGTCCATAATCCATATCCAGGCTTTATCAGATATCATAGCATGTGGGGTTTCCACCAATATCCAGCATTAATAGGACATCAAACTATAGTAAAATTGCTTAAATGCAGCATATTGTCTAGGATACATCCCCAAAGCATAGGAATTTTTATTGTGACATTAGATTTTACCGGTCAGGTTAGGAAGGGCCTTGGAACTCTCACAGTGCACATCAAACCATTGTCTGCACATTGTCTGCACACTGCACATTAAACCATTGTTTAAATGGGCTTCATTTTGTCCTTTTTGTCTCATGACTTTTGTAAAGGCAACAGTGTATTTAATTCAGGGTTGTATTTTTTGTTTTGTTTTGTTTTGTTTTTTAATTTATTTATTTATTTTTAATTTTTACTTTACAATTCTGTATTGGTTTTGGCATAGATTGACATGAATCCAATGGTTTCAGGTAGAATGGAAACTTTGGGGAATAAAAATGGAATACAAAATAACTACAAATTAATAAAATGTCATAAAAGCTAAGGGCAGTAAATATTGCTCTCTCTTTCTCCCTGAATTCTGGAGAAAATTGAGAAATAATGACCAACTTGAGTATCAGTGGAAGCCAACTTGGAAAATGTCTTGGTGGGAGAACAGGATAAGCATGGTCATTGAACCCAGTAATCAGGACATCTGTTCAAACAACACTGAACAGGAAGGCTTTTCCAACCCTTTCACACTAAAGAGTAATCTGGGATGTTGTCAATATGGTAGAGTAGGAAAAAAATGACAATAGGAGTTAAGAGGGCTTGGGCTAGACCTGGCTTTACTGTAATTAAATGTGTTATGAATGGCAAGATACTTATTTCTAGATCTCACCATGTACAGAGGGGTACAATGAGTCATGGCACAGAATTAATGGCAATAATAATAAAGTCAATGTATAAACATGACTTATGTCTGTGCATATTTTACTAGTTATTTATTGAATGCTCTCTGTGTATCATGAGCTCTGGAAAGAGGTAGTGAGTTTGAATAAGTTGCCAAGCAGGTCCTTCAGGGCAGTCATGTGGTAGCAGGATTAAGATTAAGAGCTATTTAATTAACAAGATCTGAATGTGAGGTCTGATTTGCCACTTAATGTGCAAACTTGGCTCCATTAGTTGAAGCTTCTAATCCTCAAAGTTCTTTTTTTTTTTTTAAATTAAAACTCCTTTATGGGGGTGATATGAAGATTACTGTGGAATATTCATCACAGATAATTGTCTAGCAATTGCATTAATACTACTGTTAGCAACATGGACAAACTGAAATGTGTATAGGTAGAACCAAGGAATGATTACATTCTAAGTGAAGTAAGAAAAACTAATTTGGCACAGACATGGCTATTGAAGGATAATTTTTGGATTGCCATAGATCTTCACTATTTTCAATCACGCAAAATTGGCTGTCTATTATAAGAAATCTGTCTCAAGCTTCTTGCAATTTCCCTTGGATTCCTTCCCCAGGATTAGTGCACTGAGATTAGCATGAATTATGAAATTACTTATGGGGCCTCAGGGTTTATACTTATGCACAAAAATAGAAAATCTTATTAGGCAAACTTAATGCTTTAGAGAAAGCATCTTCCATTGATATTATTTGATTATTTATCTAGTTCCTCATTTGATTGAGTAAAAAAAAAATAAAAAGAGTCAATACATTTTAAAATCCATTATAAAACCCTTAATTTATTGCAGAACAGTAAATACTACATTGTGGAAAATCCTTTTTAGGGAACTTTTCACTTCTTTGTTCCTTAAGGAATAGATTAATGAGTTCAGCATGGGTGAGACAGTATTATTTAATAGTTGCACCATGGCATCTAGCAAGGGGTTGGGCGTGGGCTGCAGATAGACAATGATTATAGGTCCAAAGGCACAGAGAATGGCAGTGAGGTGGGCACTGCAGGTAGAGAAAGCTTTCTGCCTGCCCTCTGCTGAATGGATCCTCAAAATGGCAATCCCAATGCGTGTGTAGGAGGCACAAATACTCAACCAAAGCATTAAAGCCAGAAAGCCAACACTAGTGGAAGCTACACCCTGGGCAAAGGAGCTGTCAGCACAAGCCAGGGGTAAGATAGGAGGAATATCACAGAAGAAGTGGTCCACCTGATTAGGGCCACAGTAGGGTAGCTGAAAGGTAAAGGATGTCAGGATAGTGGCCTGAAGACAACCCACCAACCAGGCTGCCATGACCAAACCAACACAGACTCCAGGTCTCATGATGAGCTTATACCTCAGTGGGTGACAGATGGCAATAAAGCGATCATAAGCCATCACAGAATAGAGGCAGCCTTCCACAGAACCCAGAAAATGATAGAAGAAGAGCTGAACAGCACATCCCTTATAAGATATGGCTCGGCTCTGGCCAGAGAGATAGACTAGCATCTTGGGACAGGTGACAGAGGGGAACAGCATGTCCAAAATCGAGAGGAGTCCCAAGAAGAAGTACATGGGAGTGTGAAGGGTCGAGGAGGAGACAATTGCTAGAAGGATGAGCAAATTTCCCAGCAGGGTCAAGGGGTAAATGAAGGAGAAGATGACAAGGAGCACAGTCTCCAGTCCCTCCATCTGAGGTATTCCCAGTAGGATGAACTCATTCAGCTCTGTGTGGTTCCTCATGTTCTTGGGAGGAAGGTCTAGGGGAGACCAAAGACAGGAAAGCATGAATGTGAAGGCTGACTGTGACAGACACAATACTGATACATTCATCATCACTAATCTTTGTTTACATGTAAATATGAGGTTGAAATTAAGAATCAGAAATTTTGAGAATAATATTTAGGGGCTAGTAAAGCGGATGTGTGCCTTTGTGTCTCAAGATATCACATTCTTTTATGAATAGGGATTCAAAGCAATATGAAACTTTAGCAAAGTGAAATACTGGATGTACTATGAGAACAGAGGCATCAATACTGAGCAGATGAGCATAGTTTGAATTAAGTCCCCAACCAATTATGCAACAACAAAAATGTCCTAAGTTTAAGATCAACCTGAAAACATGTGGAAGCCTCACCCTCCTGACTCTATTACAGAGCTACAGTTGCTCAAATATGTGTTCAAACACCCTAAATATTCATCAAAGATCAATCTGGTCACCCACACTTCTGTTGAGAAGAATGGATGGTGATACAGTTTAAGGAGTAGTAAGATTTGGGTATATGATATCATTTTAACTGGATATATTTCTTAGTCTGAGCATGGAGTCTCAAAGAGTCAGACACAACTGAGTAACTGAACTGAACTGAAGGTTATTTGCCTGAAAAGAAATTAACAGTGACAAATTTGTTTAGTGTTTAGTTTGTATAGAGATTAGTAGATGTTTAGAGACTATATAGGTGATAGGTTTTAATGAAGTCATCATATATAAAGATGAATTTTTGGAATATTTGATGTTTGCTAACTACTGAAATTTTGAAATCCAAAGTATTTCAATTCTGCAGCCTTTTCTGTGTCTTCTGATTATTTTAAATTCTAATTTTAATTTTATTGTGGTAATAAAACTTCACATGAGATCTACTCTCTAAACAGAGTTTTAAGTATACAAGATAATGTTAACTATGAACATAATGGACAGGGAGGCCTGGCGTGGTGCGATTCATGGGGTCTCAAAGAGTCAGACATGACTGAGCAACTGAACTGAACTGAACTGAATGCTTCACAACATTTGTGAAACTTTATACCTATTCATTAGCAATTCCTCATTTCTTGTTGTCCCCTAACCCTGGTAGCCATCATTCTGTGTTTTGCTTTTAAGAGTATAATTGTGTATATGTACCACAGCTTTCTTATCCATTCATCTGCTGATGGACATCTAGGTTGTTTCCATGTCCTGGCTATTATAAACAGTGCTGCGATGAACATTGGGGTACATGTGTCTCTTTCAATTCTGGTTTCCTTGGTGTGTATGCCCAGCAGTGGGATTGCTGGGTCATAAGGCAGCTCTATTTGCACTTTTTTAAAAAGAATTCATTTGAATCAGTTCTAATGAGGTGGATGAAACTGGAGCTGATTATACAGAGTGAAGTAAGCCAGAAAGAAAAACACCAATACAGTATACTGACACATATATACGGAATTTAGAAAGATGGTAATGATGACCCTTTATGCAAGACAGCAAAAGAGACACAAATGTATAGAACGGACTTTTGGACTCTGAGGGAGAGGGAGAGGGTGGGATGATTTGGGAGAATGGCATTGAAACATGTATACTATCATGTAAGAAACGAAGTGCCAGTCTATGTTTGATACAGGATACAGGATGCTTGGGGCTGGTGCATGGGGATGATCCAGAGAGATGATATGGGGTGGGAGGTGGGACGGGGATTCAGGATTGGGAGCTTGTATACACCCGTGGTGGATTCATGTCAATGTATGGCAAAACCAATACAGTATTGTAAAGTAAACTAAAGTAAAAATAAAATTTAAAAAAAAGTGTATAATTGTTTTATTTTAAAGGAAAAACTCATTATGTAGAGAACATGAAAGGGCCAGTAGGGAGTGCTGTGGTCAGCTGTCTGCTACAATGGTTGAGCTCCTGAATTTCTCAAGAACAGATACCATGATACTATGCATAAAATAGATAACTAATGAAAACCTATCGTATAGCACAAGGAACTCTACTCAATGCTCCTTGGTGAGCTAAATGGGAAATAAATCCAAAAAAAAGAGGAGACTTATGTCCCTGTATAGCTAATTAACTTTCCTGCAATGCAGAAACTAACCCAATATTGTAAAGCAACTATACTCCAATAAATTAACTTTAAAAAAGAAGAGAGATGTCTTTTTCACTTACACTTTTTACCATTATAATTTCCTTTTTTTGAGATGCAAAATATATTTTTAAATGTCCAATTATAATGGTTTGAATTTCTAATTATAATTCCTGGTCAACTTCTCTGATCTTCTTTTATAATTAATATTATTAATAGTTATTGATTGATAATTTTGTCTTCTAAAAAACCTTAAAAATGGTAAGATAATACTTTCCAGGTACTCAAGTTGTTTATAATCTTGGAATCTCAATTTCTCATCTTTATATAAGCAGAAAGTATTCCCTGCACCAGTAGTCTCAACCTTAACCAATCCGTTAAATATTTTATTCCAAGCAGGACACTTCTGAGAGTCAAAGAAAGTGTTATTAATAACTAAGGGAGGATAAGAGGGATAAAATAGGAACATTTCTGTTCAACCGTTGAATAGTCTCCTTTCCCTCATGTGTGTCCTACAGATCTTTATTTTGACATGTTCTGATATAACTGTGCCCCTTGAGGATATGGCATATTCTTATAATTGTGCTGAATAAATAGAGGGTATCCACTGAATTTTTTTTTCTGATTAACTGAGATAATATTTACCTCCCAGAATTGCTGTAAAGATTAAATGTGATGATGCTCAGGAAAAATTTTGATACACAGTAAGATGCTGTATAATGGTTCATTATAATTGTATTTTCTATAGAGATAGCCATGCTAAAGAATTTAGGAAGGAGTTACCTGTGTGAAGATCAGAGTTAGTATCAAGCCTGAACAAAGTCACCAGGAGAGACAAGGTAAATTATGATTAAAGAAGGAACGAGAGCCCAAACTTTGAGAGATACTACATTATAGGAAAAGGAGAAGAAAAGGGAACCATTTAATAAGAAATATATACATTCGTCATATGATTTGGAAAAGGTCAGGAGAATGTCTTTTGCATACCATTTATCATGAAAATTATTATTTTCTCCATGTTTTAGAATTTTCTCCATTGTCAGGCGGAATACGCAACTAATTTTTATTCTTAAGCAAGTGTGTGGTTCTTTAAAAGTGACAGATGCTGAATTAATGATTAAGGAACGACAAAAGAAATAATAGATGAATGTATTTCTGCATGCTATTTTGTGGGGTGAGTGGAGGAAAGGACTCTAGTCATTGCACTAAATGGGAAGGAAGCTCTTAGTCATGATTGCTTCCAACAATGCTAGTCAGGAGTCCATAGTGGAGTAAAAGTTAAAGAAGATGGGAAAATGCTCTGAACAGTTACATGGCTCAGTTAAGGAAAACAAATGTTGTTTTTCCTACCTTTAACTTCAGTTTCTTCTATAGACTTGTGGGACTCACCATTCTGAACATCTCTCTTTCCTGGGTGCAACAGAAATGGATTTGGGCTTCCTAAGTGTAGATCCCAAATGGTCTTTTCCATTCAGGATTACACAGAGAGGATAGTACATGTCTGATGGCTCACCCATCATCTAGGGTGAGCAGAGTTAGCAGAAGTAAGATCTCCTACATTTGTAGGGTTTTAAATGATCTCTTACTCCCTCTGGAGCCCCATCTGTGATACATCCCAGGACTCAGGGAGCAGGAGCCCGTGAGCATAGGGAGCAATCAAATGCTGGATGTTGACTGAGAAAAGGCTACACGGTTATCAAGATAATCTTCAAGCAATTAGGAATCAAAGAAGTTGTGGATCCCCTGTGGCCACCCTAATTTTCTATTCTGGGGAGACTTTCAAGAACCCTTTTTGTTCTTCATAGACCTCACAGATTTGACTTCCATCTGTCATTTTTTGAGTCTTTACCTATTCCCTTACTTTTTATGGTTGTAGAAGAAATTGTAACATAATGAAAAGATCATTCACCTTGGAAGTTTCTGGTGTGAAAAACAAGTCTGTTTCTCATTAGTTGTAAGTCCTTGAGCAAGCCAGTACTCTTCTCTGAACCATAATATTGTCCTTCATAAATTGGAGTTATTTCATAGGGAAACTGGAGATTAAATGAGATAACACATGTAAACTTCCTGGCACATACTACTTAATTATTTGTATTGAAATTGGATGGAACATGGACTTTTATTCATTGTTAGAATCATTTTTTTTGTTCTTTTACCCCTTCTCTTCTTAATTTGAGTTTTTTCATTGTTTTGTTTTTTTCAGTTTAGTCAGTTTGGTTTCATTTCTTTTATCAACTAGTAATTATAGTGTGGGGCTTCCCTGGTGGCTCAGACAGTAAAGAATCTGCCTGCCGTGCAGGAGATCTGGGTTTGATTCCTGGATTGGGAAGATCCCCTGGCAAAGGGAATGGCTACCCACTCCAGTATTCTTGCCTGGAGAGTTTCATGGATGGAGGAGCCACATGGGCTACAGTCCATGGGGTCACAAAGAGTTCAACACTACTGAACAACTAACACTTTCACTATAACTATAGTGAAAGAGATGGTGAGAAACCAAACCAAAATGAAACAAAACAAAAGAAAATAATAGGTATAGAGTTACAAAAAAAATAAGGAATATCAGAATGTTTTTCATAATAATGGATTGTTTTATTTTTTAATATAAAGTTATTTATTTTAATTGGAGGTTAATTACTTTACAATATGGAATCTAAATAAGATTTTCCAGGTTCTCAGGATTCAACAAGCCAATCCAAGAAAGGGAAAATGGAACTAACATTTAAAGAGACCCCACTTGTGAAAAAGGTCTTTTAAAATCTTATTTTATTTACTTCTTACAACATCCACACAGGGTAGCTATTTTTAGTCCACTTTATAAATGATGACATAGTCATCAGGGAGAGTAATTTTTCCCAAGATTACTCCCATTGACTAGGAGAGGTAGGAATTGAGCCACAAATTCTTTTACTCTAAAGCTCACAGACTTAATTCTAGGGGCAGAGCCAAATTGAAACTAAAACATCAGAATCGGGTTCCTAGTTTTCTCTCCAAGTTTGACTCTCTGGGTCAGCAAGGTATACCTTTCCTAGTCCTCAGAGAGTAAGGCCCTTGAGCTTTACCCTGCCCATCTCCTTTCACCTCTCTTTATGACTCTGTTTTGAACAACAACAACAGCATGGCTTCCCATATGGCACTAGTGGTAAAGACTTGGCCTACCAATGCAAGAGATGTGAGAGACATGGGTTCGATCCCTGGGTTGGGAAGATC
The DNA here is from genome assembly GCF_014754425.2 of Oryx dammah. Classification (NCBI taxonomy): domain Eukaryota; kingdom Metazoa; phylum Chordata; class Mammalia; order Artiodactyla; family Bovidae; genus Oryx; species Oryx dammah. Next base: position 25,839,465 of record NW_024070199.1, on the reverse strand, counting down.
CCCTGGAGAAGGGCACTTTCCCACTCCAGTATTCTTGCCTAGAAAATTCCATGCACAAAGGAGACTGGCAGGCTATAGTCCATGGGGTAGCAAAGAATCAACATGACTGAACATGCACACCCCCCCCCCCACACACACACACAGTAGACAACAGACTTAGTGACTAAACAGCAACGACATAATAGATAACAATCAAAAGGCCTAACAGGATGCAGAAATTGGGATACATATGTATTTATTCTTGGGGCTTCCCAGCTGGTGCTGGTGATAAGGAACCCGCCTGCTAATAATGCAGGAGACAGATGAGAAGCTGGTTAGATCCCTGGGTCAGGAAGATTTCCTGGAGGAGAGCATGGCAACCCACTCCAGTATCCTTGCCTGGAGAATCCCATGGACAGAAGAGCCTGGTGGGCTACAGTTCATAGGGTCACAAAGAGTTGGACACAACTAAAGCCGCTTAGCATGCACTCATGTGTATTTATTCTTAATTAACATCTTGGGCACTTATTTACTTATAGGTTTTCAAGTTTTAAAAACACATAAAGGGCAGGAAGAGAAATCATGATGGCAGAGTAGGATGACTTGGAGCTCACAACCCCCACAAACACATCAAAAATACACCTACATATAGAACAATTCTCACTGAAAACTAACTGGAAACTGTCATAAGGATTTCTGTACAATGAAGGATATAAGAAAGGTACACACTTAAAAAGACCTTAAAGTCCCGTTAGTGTTACTTTGTTTATCATTAGCAGAATCATTCATCTTTTCCAAGTAGAAAAAAAAGCCAAAGCTTATAACAAAATTTTAAAAAGAGATGAATATGTATGGCAAAACCAATACAGAATTGTAAAGTAAAATAAAAAAAAATAAATAAATAAATTTTAAAAAAATTAAAAGAGATGAATATATTTCTTAATGCTATCCTTAATTAGGAATAAGAAAAGGAAATTGTGAAAGTGGTATGAAATAAAGGAGACATAGTTTAAAAATTGAAAAATACTTGCGAGAAAACTCAAATTTCCTTCCCCATGGTGAGAAAGAAATAGAATGAGGAGGTTACCAATGAAAATATTATAAACAAACACACAGAAACCCTTCTCCTATGACTACCTGCACCCTGATTCTAATCAATACTTCCCAACTGGGTCCTTAAATGTATTATTTCATTAACTGAGGTCATCAAGTCCTGCTCACACAGGAAAGAGTGGGGCCTATTCAATTAGAGGGTAAGAGTTTCAGTCCTACCCGCATGCTTACTAACTTGGACATGGTGCTTAAACTCTCTATGCCTCAGGTTTATAATTTCTAAAACAGTGATGATAAAAATAGCGTCTCCTTCATTGAGTTGTCTTGATGATTAAATGGAAAAAACACATAAAATGGTTAGAACAGTATATGGCATGTGGTATATAATCAACAATGTCAACTGACATCATATAATGTTCTCAAAACTTTCCGCAATCTCCCACCATAAACTCACCAGACATTTTTCCCTTTAATTCCTGTGTCCCCTATACACTGTAAGCTCTATAAAAACTAACATTTCTTCTCTCTTTGCCACTTCTCTTGTAGTGCTGTGAATACTGCAGAGTACACAGTAGACACTCAATAAATAACTCTGTACGTTACATGTTCTCTGGTAAAAGCCTTCCAAATGTTTCTCGCCTTTCTCACATGCTCGGCGTTAGGGTCAACAGACACACTGACTTCCATCCTTTTCCCTCAACCACCACGCAAGTTCAGAGCTTTTTAGGTTTTTACTGAACTATATGCTAAAATGTAATGATGCCAGTTATACTTCTAGCTTTTCCCATATATTCCCTCTCATTTGGCCATATACATAGCTGGAGAATATGTTCTGAAAACATACATCTGCCCCTTTCTAATTTAAAATTTTTCAGTGATCTTCAGTTACCCAATGGGCTACTGAAACATTGTAATGAAAGTACACTGGAACATTGTAATAAAAATACAGCTATCAAAATTATGGTTAAGTTTTGGATAAAATTAAAGAAAAAGTTAAGTGAAATTCTATACTTAATCCAGAGGGTTTCCTTATTAGTTACAAAGTGCCAGGTTCTTCAGATGTTTGAACTGCTTAATATAAAGAGTGCCTCCAAAAGACATGGAGAAGGTAAAAGAACAGCACACAAAATGAGAGAAATGTGCAAATCATCTATTTGATAAAGGCTTATTATCCAAAATACTTAAACCACATCCACTCAACAGTAAAAAACAGTAAAGAAATAATCCAAGGAATTTACAAGCTCAGTAAGATGAGGTACAGAGTCCAGAAATAGATCTGCATTTATAGGAACAATAATTTTGACAAAAATACAACGGCAGTTTATTGAAGAAATGATAGGCTTTACAATGCAGTAGAACAGTCTTTTGGACTCTGTAGGAGAGGATGAGGGTGGGATGGCTTGGGAGAATGGCATTGTAACAAGTATATTATCATATGTGAAACGAATCACCAGTCCAGGTTCGATGCATGAGACAGGGTGCTCAGGGCTGGTGCACTGGGATGACCCAGAGGGATGAGCTGGGGAGGGGGAGGGGTTCACGATGGGGAACACATGTACACCCGTGGCAGATTCATGTCAATGTATGGCAAAACCAATACAATATTGTAAAGTAATTAGTCTCCAATTAAAATAAATTAATTTTTTAAAATGTGGCAGGAATACTTAGATATTCATATAAAAAACAAACAAATACACAAACAAAATAGAGACTCAATCTGTACCTCACATTAACAAAAACTGTCACAAAATGAATCAGATATTAATGTAAAACATGAAACTTAAGAATTTTTAAATATAAAAAAGATTCTGACAGAGTGTCCATTGATGGATGAATGGATAAATATTGGCGTGTATGTGTGCTAAATTGCTTCAGTCATGCTCTTTATGACCCCATGGACTGTAGCCCACCAGGCTTCTCTGTCCATGGGAGTCTCCATGCAAGAATACAGGAGCAGGTTGCCATGCCTTCCTCTAGGGGATCGTCCCGACCCAGGAATTGAACCTACATCTCTATGTCTCCTGCACTGGCAGGCAAGTTCTTTACCACTAGAGCCTGGGAAACATATATATATGTCACAATGGAATATTGCTCAGCCATAAAAAAATAAAACAAAATCTTGCCACTTATGATATAAATGGATCTATGTGAAATGAGTCAGAAAGAGAAAGGCAGATACTGTATGATCTCACCAACTTGTGGTCTCAAAAAAAGAGATAAAACAAAATCAGATCTCAAACACAGAGAACAAGCCGGTAGCTGCCAAAGGGGATGGTGTTGGGGAAAGAGAGAAATAGGTGAAGGGAATTAAGAAATACAAATGTCCAGTTGCAAAATAAAAAAGTCATGGAAATATATAGCATAAGGAAAATGGTCAATAATATTATAATAACTTTGTGTGGAAACAGATAGTTACCACATTTATCATGGTGATCAGTTCATAATGTAATTAAATATTAAATTATTATGTTGCACACCTGAAAATAACATAGTACATCAAGTATATGCCAACAAAACAAAACAGCAACAAAAAGAAAATCTTGAAAGAAACCAAGAGCAAAGGATATTTTACCTACAAGGAACAGAGATAAGAACTACAAAGGAACTCTCATTGGAAACTGGGCAATCAAGAAAGAGTGGAGTAAAAAAATTAAAGTGTTAGAATGCAAAAATCACCAGCTTAGAATTTTAAATCCAATATTATCCTTCAAATTGAAGGTAAATGATGACATTCTCAGATAAACAAAATCTGAAAGAATCTGTTACCCAAGGCCTGCCTTGCAAAAAATATTAAAAGAGGTTCTTTAGGCAAAAGAAAAATAATCTAGGTCAGATGCTTGAATTGACATTTTAAAAAATCATCAGAGAAGAATAAATATTAGTAAAATATTATTTTTCTTATTTTTAATTTATCTAAAACATAACTGTGAATTTTAAATAAGAGTAATACTATAAAACAATTGGAAGAAAAAGTACTCAGAAGACACTTTGACATAAATTACAGCAAGATCTTTTTTGATCCACCTACTAAAATAATGAAGAATTTAAAAATGGGACCTAATTAGAAGATTTTGCATAGCAAAGGGATCCATAAACAAAAAGAAAATACAAGCACCCCCAGAATGCGGGAAAAAAGTGTGTAAATGAAGCAATTGAAAAGGGTTTAATCTCCAAAATATGCAAACAACTAATGTAGCTCTATGTCAAAACACAAACAAACTCAATCAAAAAGTGGGCAGAAGATCTAAATACACATTCCTCCAAAGAAGACATACAGATGGCCACAAAGTACATGCAAAGATGCTCAATATCACTAATAATTAGAGAAATACAAATCAAAACTACTTTGAGATATCACCTCACACCAGTCAGAATGACCATCATCAAAAAATCTACAAACAACAAATGCTAGAGAGGGTGTAAAGAAAAGGGAACCCCCCACATGGTTGGTGTGAGCATCAATTTGTGCAGTCACTATGGAGAACAGTGTGTAGGTTCCTTAAGAAACTAAAAATAGAGCTACCATATGATCCAGCAATCTCATTCCTGGGCCTATATCTGGAGAAAACCCTAATTTGAAAAGATACATGCACACAAATGTTTGCTGTAACACAATTTACAACAGCCAAGACATGGAAGCAACCCAAATGTCACTCAGAGAACTCAAACAGGGCCTCTGAGACAATCTAAAAGGGTGAGATGGGGAGGGAGATGGAAGGGAGGCTTGAGAGGGAGGGGACATGGGTGTACCTCTGGCTGAGTCTTATTGATGTTTGACAGAAAACAACAAAATTCTGTAAAGCAATTATCCTTCCATTAAAAAAAATAATTAACTTTTTAAAAAGATGATGTGGTACATAGATACAATGGAATATTACTCAACCATTAAAAAGAATGAAATAATGCCATTTGTAACAACATGGATGGGCTCAGAGAGTCTCATACTAAGTGAAGTAAGTCAGACAAAGAAAGATAAATATCAAATATGACTCACTAGTAAAATCTAATTTCTAAAATGATATAAAGGAACTGACAGACTCAGATTTCAAAAACAAAAATATGGTTACCAAAGGAGAAACATGGTGGGAGAGAAAGGAGAGAGGGAAGACCCTGGGTTTAACACAAACACACACACACACTACTTATATATGAAATAGGTAACCGACAAGGACCTCCTATATAGCCCAGGGAACTTTATTCAATATTCTTTAATAACCTAAGTGGGAAAAGAATCTGAAGAAGAATAAATATATATATATGTATAACTGAATCACTATGCTGTACACCTGAAACTAACACATTTTAGATCAACTATACCCTAAAACAAAAATTATAATGCTTCAATTTTAAAAAAAAGATTAAACCAAATTATATTATAAGGAGCTATGCAGTTTAAGAAAATATATGTTTTCATTTTACTAAACTAATAAACTGGAAAATCATGTTCAAAAATATAATATAGTTTTTATAATAAAATTCCTCAGAAACATTTGTAAAAAAAAAATTCCTGAGTAGCAGGTTTGGATAAAGTTAAACACCAAGAAATATAACTGTAATACACTTCTTATTGATCACAAATTTATATTACTAACTTTGTTAAATGAGTGTATCTTCATTACAGAGATTATTTGCTCTGTGAATGGACTACTTTATCTTTAAGAGTCAACAGAGCTTTCTTCACTTCCTTGTTCCTCAGGGTATAGACCACAGGGTTCAGAAGGGGCGTCATCACAGTGTAGAAAACAGCCACAATCCTGTCCATAGCCTCCTTGGAGCCTGGTCTCAGGTAAATGAAAACGCCAGGGCCAAAGAAGCAAAGGACCACAGTGCAGTGGGAGGCACAGGTCTGGAAGGCTCTCCATCTCCCCGCTGAGGTGCGGATCTTCAGGATGGAATGGACGATGGACACGTAGGACAGCACAATAAGAAGAAAGCAGCCTGAAGCCACCACCCCAATGTTGACAAAGATCACCAACTTATTGGCAGAGGTGTCTGCACAGGCCAGTTTGAGGATGGGTGGTGCATCGCAGAAGTAATGCTGGATCTGGTTGGGTCCACAGAAGGGCAAACGGAACGTCAGTGTGGTCTGGACAGCAGAGTGCACAGAGCCACTGAGCCACGTGGTTGTGGCCAGGATGGCACACGTCCTCCCATTCATTATACTGGCGTACCTGAGCGGGTAACTGATGGCCAGGAAGTGGTCATAGGACATGACGGTGTAGAGGAAGCACTCGGTGCTGCCCAGGAAGTGGAAGGAGTAGAGCTGGGCCACACAGCTGGGAAAGGAGACAGGACTGCCTTCTGGGGACACCAGGGTCATCAGCATTTTGGGCACAGTGACCGTGGAGAACCACATGTCAATGAAGGACAAGTTGCTCAGGAGATAGTACATGGGGGTTTGCAGACGGGGATCCACTGTGATCACCAGCAGGATGAGAAGGTTCCCCACCACAGTGAGGACATAGATCACCAGGAAGATTCCAAAGAGGAGTGTGTCCAGCTCTGATGAACGGGGAAGGCCCATGAGGATGAACGTTGTCATTACACTCATGTTTGTCATTTCTCCACTCTTTTGGTCTCTCTCTCTCTCTCTCTATGGGAACGTCAAGAGCATCCAACATTTTATTGAGAACTGAGAACTGCATTATACAAGTCATACTCAACTTTGCTTACCACAAACCTCTCTTGAAAAAGGAGATAAAGCGATTTCATCTTCTCTCTCTTATATCCCTCTCACTCTCTCTCTCTGTCTCACACACACACACACACACACACACACACACACACACAGGCACACACAGATAGATGTGAAAAAGGGAGAAAACCACACAAATTTCTATTGATATATCATGAATACTAACAGCATCATAAAACAAGCCAAAGTTTCTATTTTGTACTTTCTCCGGATCATGTTAGCTTGTTGTATGCTCCAGGTCTCACAATGTTGAAATCAAAGTTTCAGGTTGCTCTCTGATCTCATCTGAAGTTCAGGATCACCTGCCTCAGTGACAATGTCAGAGTAAGATAATAAATGACAACTACTTAGTAAAGTAATGACATTTACAGGTATTCAGTAAATGATACCAAATTATATGGAGCTGTTGCCTTGCTTTTTAAATGTATAGATATAGCTATGGAGGGAGAGAAAGACAGAGACAGAGAGGGAGTAGACAGAGAAGATAAATTCTCATGGTGCAATAGAGACTTCTCAATTTCAAAGCTACAATTTTGAGGAAAATTTCATCACTGGTGTTGGTACTGGTGTCTCACTAACTACTACTAATTGTTTACATAGGAAATAATCTTAGAGCAGGTTAAGAAACTATAAACTTCATATAGAATCCTGACAACCTCTCATGTGATCCGGAAAATATCAACCATCACAACACTGCAAGCCTCAAACTTTTCTTTTACGCAGTCATTGATAAGGCACTGAAAATATAAACTTCATATGTGTTCTCCCAACCACAATCCAGTGGGAAGCGGCTGGTTTGTCACATACATTTTTATCCTAAATATTTAAATATAACATTTTCTCTTATCAGCTTTGTTAGAGATGATATTCTCCCCCAATCTTCCATTCCTTATACTCATAAATCCAGGAAATGACCTCAAAAGAGAAGACAATTAACTCTATGAAGCATATGATTCTTATGTAAAACCTACTACCTGTAACAAGGAAGAACAAAAGAAAAGGATCTATGTTAACTTAATATCAAGAAATATTGGACAAATAACACCAGAAAAAAAGAAGAGGTGGAGCCAAAATGAGAACAACACCCAGTTGTGGATATGACTGGTGATGCAAGTAAAGTCTGATGCTGTAAAAAAAAATATTGCATAGGAACCTGAAATGTTAGGTTCATGAATGAAGGTAAATTGGAAGTCATCAAACAGGAGATGGCAAGAGTGAACATTAACATTTTAGGAATCCGTTCAGTTCAGTTCAGTTGATCAGTCATGTCCGACTCTTTGCGACCCCATGAATTGCAGCATGCCAGGCCTCCCTGTCCATCACCATCTCCCAGAGTTCACTCAGACTTGCATCCATTGAGTCAATGATGCCATCCAGCCATCTCATCTTCTGTCGTCCCCTTCTTCTCCTGCCCCCAATCCCGCCCAGCATCAAAGTCTTTTCCAATGAGTCAACTCTTCACATGAGGTGGCCAAAGTACTGGAGTTTCAGCTTTAGCATCATTTCTTCCAAAGAAATCCCAGGGTTGATCTCCTTCAGAATGGACTGGTTGGATCTCCTTGCAGTCCAAGGGACTCTCAAGAGTGTTCTCCAACACCACAGTTCAAAAGCATCAATTCTCCAGTGTTCAGCCTTCTTCACAGTCCAACTCTCACATCCATACATGACTACTGGAAAAACCATAGCCTTGACTAGATGGACCTTAGTCAGCAAAGTAATGTCTCTGCTTTTGAATATGCTATCTAGATTGGTCATAACTTTTCTTCCAAGGAGGAAGCGTCTTCTAATTTCATGGCTGCAGTCACCATCTGCAGTGATTTTGGAGACCAAAAAAAATAAAGTCTGACACTGTTTCCACTGTTTTCCCATCTATTTCCCGTGAAGTGATGGGACTGAATGCCATGATCTTCGTTTTCTGAATGTTGAGCTTTAAGCCAACTTTTTCACTCTCCTTTTACTTTCATCAAGAGGCTTTTTAGTTCCTCTTCACTTTCTGCCATAAGGGTGGTGTCATCTGCATATCTGAAGTTATTGATATTTCTCCTGGCAATCTTGATTCCAGCTTGTGTTTCTTCCAGTCCAGCGTTTCTCATGATGTACTCTGCATATAATTTAAATAAGCAGGGTGAAAATATACAGCCTGGAATCAGCAAATTTAACTCAGATGACCATTATATCTACTACAGTGGGCAAGAATCCCTTAGAATAAATGGCGACATCATAGTCAACAAAAGAATCTGAAATGCAGTACTTGGCTGCAGTCTCAAAAATGACAGAATGATCTCTGTTCATTTCCAAGGCAAACTATTCAATATTAATGCTGAAGAAGCTGAAGTTGAACAGTTCTATCAAGACCAACAAGACCTTCTAGAACTAACACCCAATAAAGATGTCCTATTCATTATAGGGGACTGGCATGCAAAAGTAGTAAGTCAAGAGATACTTGGAGTAACAGGCAAATTTGGCCTTGGAGTACAAAATGAAGTAGGGAAACAGCTAACAGAGTTTTGCCAAGGGAACGCATTGATCATAGCAAACACCCTCTTCCAAAAACAGAAGAGAAGACTCTACACATGGACATCACCAGATGCTCAATAAGGAAATCACATTGATTATATTCTTTGCAGCCAAAGATGGAGAAGTGCTATACAACCAGCAAAAACAAGATGGGGAGCTGACTGTGGCTCAGATCATGAGCTCCTTATTGCAGAAATCAGACTTTTAATATGAAGGAAGTATGGAAAACCGCTAGACCATTCAGGTATGACCTAAATTAAATCCCTTACAATTATACAGTGGAAGTGACAAATAGATTCAAGGGATTAGATCTGATAGACAGAGTACCTGAAGAACTATTGATGGAGGTTCCTGACATTGTACAGGAGGCAGTGATCACGACCATCCCCAAGAAAAAGAAACACAAAGAGGCAAAATGGTTGTCTGAGGAGGCCTTACAAATAGTTGAGAAAAGAAGAGAAGCTAAAGGCAAATGAGAAAAGGAAAGATATACCCATTTAAATGCAGAGTTCCAAAGAATAGCATGGAGACATAAGAAAGCCTTCCTCAGTGATCAATGCAAAGAAATAGAGGAAAACAATAGAATGAGAAAGACTACAGACCTCTTCAAGAAAATTAGGGATACCAAGGGAATATTTCATGCAAAGGTTAAATGGTATGGACCTAACATAAACAGAAGATATTAAGAAAATGTGGCAAGAATACAAAGAAGAACTATACAAAAAAAATCTTCATGACCCAGATAATCACAATGGTGTGATCACTCACCTAGATTCAGACATTCTGGAATGGGAAGTCAAGTGGACCTTAGGAAGCATCACTATGAACAAAGTTGGTGGAGGTGCTGGAATTCCAGTTGAGCTGTTTCAAATCTTAAAAGATGATGCTGTAAAAGTGCTGCACTCAATATGCCAGCAAATTTGGAAAACTCAGCAGTGGCCACAGGACTGGAAAAGGTCAGTTTTCATTCTAATTCCAAACAAAGGCAATGCCAAAGAATGCTCAAACTACCAGACAATTGCACTCATCGCACATGCAAGCAAAGTAATGCTCAAAATTCTCCAAGCCAGGCTTCAGCAGTACACAAACCATGAAATTCCAGATGTTCAATCTGGATTTAGAAAAGGCAAAGGAACCAGAGATCAAATTACCAACATCCGCTGGGTCATTGAAAAAGCAAGAGAGTTCCAGAAAAACTTCTGCTTTATTAACTGTGCCAAAGCCTTTGACTGTGTGGATCACAATAAACTATGGAAAATTCTGAAAGAGATGGAAATACCATACCGCCTAACCTGCCTCCTGAAATCTGTATGCAGGTCAAGAAACAACTATTAGAACTGAACATGGAACAACAGACTGGTTCCAAATAGGGAAAGGTATATGTCATGGTTGTATACCGTCAACCTTATTATTTAACTTACATGCAGAATATATCATCCGAAATGATGGGCTGGACAAAGCACAAGCTGAAATCAAGATTGCTGAGAAAAATATCAGTAACCTCAGATACAAAGATGACACTACCCTTATGGCAGAAAGTGCAGAAGAACTAAAGAGCCACTCGATGGAAGTGAATGCAGAGAATGAAAAAGTTGGCTTAAAACTCAACATTCAAAAACTAAGATCATGACATCCGGTCCCATCACTTCATGGCAAATAGATGGGGAAGCAATGAAACAGTGACAGACTTTATTTTCTTGGGATCCAAAATCACTGCAGATGCTGACTGCAGATGTGAAATTAAAAGACGCTTGCTCCTTGGAAGAAAAGCTATAAAAAGCAGAGACATTACTTTGCCAACAAAGGTCTGTCTAATTAAAGCTATGGTTTTCCCAGTAGTCATGTATGGATGTGAGAGTTGGACTATAAAGAAAGTTGAGTGACAAAGAATTGATGCTTTTGAACTGTGGTGTTGGAGAAGACTCTTGAGAGTCCCTTGGACTGCAAGGAGATCCCACCAGTCCATCCTAAAGAAAAGCAGCCCTGAATATTCACTGAAAATACTGATGCAGAAGCTGAAACTCCAATACTTTGGCCACCTTATGTGAAGAAGTGACTCAATGGAAAAGACCCTGATCCTGGGAAAGATTGAAGGCAGGAGGAGAAAGGGATGACAGAGGATGAAATGGTTGTATGGCATCACCAACTCAATGGACATAAGGTTGAGCAAGCTTAGGAAGTTGGTGATTGACGGGGAAGCCTGGCATGCTGCAGTACATGGGGTTGCAACGAGTCAGACACAACTCAGAGACTGATCTGAACTGAACTAAATATCAAGAAAAGCTGGAACTGTGTACAATGGAAAGTGAGGCAGAAATGATGTTTTTAGTTTAATCCAAAATATTGTTGAATTCAAGACTGTTGCTATTTTTCAAGGAAAGATTCACCAATGTGAGAGAAATGAGGTTCTCTTCTGTTAATAAAGTCCACACAGAATAGATACTATCTCCAGAAAATCTGGCTTAAGCTAAACTAAAGCTATATTCTTCAAATGAAAGAGTAAATAGCAGTGACAGTTACTCTAATATCCTATGTGGGTATCAGAACCAAAAAAAATGAAACAAACGTATCTCTAAAATTTCTACTGTACCAGTGGGATCCCATCACCAGGATAAATCACATAGATCAGATAAAGTATGAAATTTTTCATCAGGTGAATTGCAAGGCAGCCTGAAACCTAAAACTGATGTTATCAGTGAGAGATAACAGGGTTTGACTTGTCTGTTCATACTCTAGCAACTTTGTCCCTTTTCCTAGGTCCCTATTACTAATCATGCATAAAAAGATATGTATATGTTGTGTGTCTATACATATATGCCTGTATATATATGTGTGTAGTTTGTGTGTGTGTATTACACACAGAGAAAGAATAAAGAATAGAAACAGAGTGAAAGAGAGACAGTCAAGACTTGATAACCACGAGTGGTTATCAATGTCTTATCTAACAATGTTAGATAACAATATCTTATCTCTCAATAAAAGCTTAAGAGGGAAAGCAATGAGAGAAATTTACCTTTCTAAGAACTCACCTTCACTGCATGATTATTTCAATATAAAATTCATTTGTGTTTACGCTTTACCCTGGAGAATGTTGAACACTCAGCATGCTATGTCAAGGCACTTACTTGCAAGTTACTACTCAAAGAGCTGGTGTATCTGTGATTGCTTGTTGAGAAAGAGTGGTTCATTTCTGTTCAAGGACCCAATTAACTTAAGGGCAGAGAATGGAAAGTCATGTAGCTAGAAAGGTGGAATGTAACTTGATTTGCTTCCTCAGGGAATAGGATTACTCTTGGGTGTTCGGGCTCCCTAGAAGAACAGAAAAACAACAGAAAGGGACTAATGAAAGATGTTTAATAATTACCTACATATTTCCCTATGTGTTTGTTATCTGAACACTCCTGAGAGTTCATGAACTTCTGGAGCTAGTACTTATGCCTAAGAGGAAAGAAGGACTCAGTAACCCTTATCAGTGATACAAATAAACTCACAACTGTTTATTCTAAACATAAAATTGCCCAGAACCCATAAATGGTCATCTCACTTTTTCCCCTTTTATTTGCCGTGAAGTGATGGGACCAGATGCCATGATCTTGGTGTCTTGAATGTTGAGTTTTAAGCCAGCTTTTCCACTCTCAGTTATCCCTATTCATTATGGAGTTGACCCAGATTCTATGTTAACTATTTACTTCTTATAATTTAACTATTTACTTCTATAATTTAGGATCCTTTTCAAGTACTAATAAACGCGGAGAAAACAGCTTCAAGGAATCAATCATACACATCATGTTACTACAAACAATATTTTAAAATTCAGGTTAACAGAGGAACAACACCGTAATAATGTCTCTGAGAATAAGTTCAGGGCTCCACAGAAGTTATTTCAGTTATTTCAAGTAGAGTCTCAAGAGAAAACATCAAAATACAGCACAATGTGTTGAAAGTTTCACTCAGCGTTCATCATTCCTGAGAAACCTGCATGCAGGTCAAGAAGCAACAGTTAGAACTGAACATGGGGTGTGGTCCTAAGATGGCATAGGAATAGGACGGTGAGACCACTTTCTCCCCCAGAAATTCATCAAAACAACACTTTAAAGCTGAATAAATTCCACAAAACAACTTCTGAATGCCAGCAGAGGACATCAGTTCAGTTCAGTTCACTCAGTCATGTCCGACTCTTTGCGACCCCCTGAATAGCAGCACGCCAGGCCTCCCTGTCCATCACCAACTCCCAGACTTCACTCAGACTCGCAGCCATCGAGTCAGTGATGCCATCTGGCCATCTCATCCTCTGTCGTCCCCTTCTCCTCTTGCCCCTAATCCCTCCCAGCATCAGGGTCTTTTCCAATGAGTCAACTCTTCACATGAGGTGGCCGAAGAACTGGAGTTTCAGCTTTAGCATCATTCCTTCCAAAGAAATCCCAGGGCTAATCTCCTTCAGAATGGACTGGTTGGATCTCCTTGCAGTCCAAGGGACTCTCAAGAGTCTTTTCCAACACCACAGGTCAAAAGCATCAATTCTTTGGTGCTCAGCCTTCTTCACGGTCCAACTCTCACATCCATACATGACTACTGGAAAAACCATAGCCTTGACTAGACGGACCTTTGTTGGCAAAGTAATGTCTCTACTTTTGAATATGCTATCTAGGTTGCTCATAACTTTTCTTCCAACCCATAAAAACAGCCCATTGTCTTCAAAAGGAGGTAGGAAAAAATATAAGAGAGAAAAAGAGAGACAAAAGAGACAGGGACGGAGATCTGTCCCATGAAGGGAGTCTTTAAAAAGAGAGAAGTTTCCAAACACCAGGAAACACTTTCACTGGTGAGTCTGTAGTGAGCCTTGGAACCTCAGAGGGCAACATAACCAGGAGGAAAAATAAATAAATAATTAAAACCCACAGATTACGTGCCCAATGGTAACTCCCCCAGTGGAGAAGCAGCACAGATGCCTGCATTTGCCACTAGCAAGCGAGGGCTGGGCAGGGAGGCACGGGCTGCATTGCTTAGAGTAAGGACCAGTCCTGAATGCCCCGAGGGCAATCTGAAGGAACTAACTTGAGATAGCCAACCAGACTGTGGGATAGCTACCCCGCGAAAAGCCCTAACCTAAGACACTGCTAGGCCCGCTCACAGAACAAAGGACTGACTAGAGCTAGCCAGCTGCGGACCAGCCCGTTCCATGCTAGAGACAGGAAGGCGAGAGCAGCCAGAGCTGGAAGGGGGCAATTGCGGCCCCAGAGAGGCATCATCTACCAAACTGCAAGCAGGCTTCGTTGCTAAGATTTCTTGAGATTCTGCATGGTCTACATCTGCCTGAGAAGGTGCGTCAGTTGTACATCCAAAAAACCAAGCGGCAGGGGTCACAGCGACCACTGTCACTAAACACCTGGTCATCTGAGCTGCTCGGACCTGGGAAGGGCACAAAATGTAGGCCCAACCGAATCTGCACCTCTGAGGAGTACCGAGTACCTGAACTTGAGCTGCTTAGACCTGGAAAGTGCATGCAACCCAGGGCCAGCCTCAGACAGTTCCCAGTAGAGCAACCTAGAGCCTAAGCAGTGTAGACAGGGAAAGCACACATGCTGTGAGCGGGGGCAAACCCAATGTGGCTGAGACACTGCGAGCACACACCAGTGTTATTTGTTTGCAATGTTTCTCCCTCCCCACAGCACGACTGAACAGGTGAGCCTAAAAAAGTGTCCACCGCCGCCCCCTTGTGTCAGGACAAAAATTAGACACTAAAAAGACCAACCAACAGAAGAAGCTAAAACAGAGGGAACCGCCTTGGAAGTGACAGGTGCAATAGATTAAAACCCTGTAGTTAGCACCGACTACATAGGAAGGGGCCTATAGATCTTTAGAAGCATCGGTGCTGTATAGATGGAGAAGTCTTGAAGCTACTATAAGAATAAGACTGAAAACAAGAGGCAGGAGGCTTAAGTCCAAATCCTGAGAACACCAGAGAACTCCTGAATCCAGGAAACATTAATCAACAGGAGCTCATCAAACACCTGCATTCTTACACTGAAACCAAGCACCACCCAAGGGCAAGCAAGTTCCAGAGCAAGACATACCATGCATATTCTCCAGCAACACAGGAACATAGCCCTGAGCTTCAATATACAGGCTGCCCAAAGTCACTCCAACCCCACTGACATATCATAACTCATTACTGGACACTTCATTGCACTCCAGAGAGAAGAAATCCAGCTCCACCCACCAGAACACGGACACAATCTTCCCTAACCAGGACACCTTAACAAGCCACCCATACAACCCCACTCACAGTGAGGACACTCCACAATAAAGAGAACTCCACAAACTGCCAGAATACGGAAAGGCCACCCCAAACACAGCAATATAAACAAGATGAAGAGACAGAGGAATACCCAGCATGTAAAGGAACAGGATAAGTGCACACCAAACCAAACAAAAGAGAAAGAGATAATGGTAGTGAAAATGATCCAAAATCTTGAAAACAAAATGGAGTTACAGATAAATAGCCTGGAGATAAGGATTGAGAAGATGCAAGAGAAGGCAATGGCACCCTACTCCAGTACTCTTGCCTGGAAAATCCCATGGACAGAGGAGCCTGGTGGGCTGCAGTTCATGGGATCACTAAGAGTCAGACACGACTGAGTGACTTCACTTTCACTTTTCACTTTTATGCATTGGAGAAGGAAATGGCAACCCACTCCAGTGTTCTTGCCTGGAGAATCCCAGGGACGAGGGAGCCTGGTGGGCTGACATCTATGGGGTCGCACAGGGTCGGACACGGCTGAAGCGACTTAGCAGTAGCAGAAGAAATAAAAAAAGAGTCAATATATAATGAATAATGCAATAAATGAGATTAAAAAACACTCTGGAGGGAATCAACAATAGAATAAGGGAGGCAGAAGATAGGATAAGTGAGGTAGAAGATAGAAAGGTAGAAATAAGTGAGCCAGAGAGGAAAAAAGAAAAACGAATTAAAAGAAATGAGGACAATCTCAGAGACCTCTAGGACAATGTTAAATGCCCCAACATGCAAATCATAGGAGTCCCAGAAGAAGAAGACAAAAAGAAAGACCATGAGAAAATACTTGAGGAGATAATTGTTGAAAACTTCCCTAAAATGGGGAAGGAAATTATCACCCACGTGCAAGAAACCCAGAGAGTCCCAAACAGGATAAACCCAAGGCAAAACACCCCAAGACACATATTAATCAAATTAACAAAGATCAAACACAAAGAACAAATATTAAAAGCAGCAAGGGAAAAACAACAAATAACACACAAGGGGATTCCCATAAGGATAACTGCAGATCTTTCAATAGAAACTCTTCAGACCAGGAGGGAATGGCAGAACATACGTAAAAGTGATTAAAGAAAATAACCTACAGCCCAGATTACCATACCCAGCAAGGATCTTATTCAAATATGAAGGAGAAATCAAAAGCTTTACAGACAAGCAAAAGCTGACAGAATTCAGTACCACCAAACCAGCTCTCCAACAAATGCTAAAGGATCTTCTCTAGACAGGAAACAAAGAAAGGGTGTATAAACTTGAACACAAAACAATAAAGTAAATGGCAATGGGATCATACTTATCAATAATTACCTTAAACATAAATGGTTTGAATGCCCCAACCAAAAGACAAAGACTGGCTGAATAGATACAAAAATAAGACCCCTATATATGTTGTCTGCAAGAGAGCCACCTCAAAACAAGGGACACATACAGACTGAAAGTGAAGGGCTGGAAAAAGATATTCCATGCAAATAGAGACCAAAAGAAAGCAGGAGTAGCACTACTCATATCAGATAAAATAGACTTTTAAACAAAGGCTGTGAAAAGAGACAAAGAAGGACACTACAAAATGATCAAAGGATCAATCCAAAAAGAAGATATAACAATTATGCACCCAACATATATATATGCACCCAACATAGGAGCACCGCAATATGTAAGACAAATGCTAACAAGTATGAAAGGGGAAATTAACAATAACACCATAATAGTGGGAGATTATAATACCCCACTCACACCTATGGATAGATCAACTAAACAGAAAATTGACAAGGAAACAAAAACTTTAAATGATACAATAGACCAGTTAGACCTAATTGATGGTTATAGGATATTTCACTCCAAAACAATGAACTTCACCTTTTTCTCAGTGCAACGGAACCTGCTCCAGGATAGATCACATCCTGGGCCATAAATCTAGCCTTGGTAATTCAAAAAAATTGATATCATTCCAAGCACCTTTTATGACCACAGCGCAGTAAGATTAGATCTAAATTACAGGAGAAAAACTACTTAAAATTCCAACATATGGAGGCTGAACAACACACTGCTGAATAACCAAAAAATCACAGAAGAAATAAAAAAAGATATCAAAATATGCATAGAAACGAATGAAAATGAAAACACAACAACCCAAAACCTGTGGGACACTGTAAAAGCAATGCTAAGGGGAAGGTTCATAGTAATACAGGCATACCTCAAGAAACAAGAAAAAAAGTCAAATAAATAACCTAACTCTACACCTAAAGCAACTACAAAAGTGAGAAATTAAGAACCCCAGGGTTAGTAGAAGGAAAGAAATCTTAAAAATTAGGGGAGAAATAAATGCAAAAGAAACAAAAGAAACCATAGCAAAAATCAACAAAGCCAAAAGCTGGTTCTTTGAAAGGATAAATAAAATTGACAAGCCATTAGCCAGACTCATCAAGAAACAAAGGGAGAAAAATCAAATCAATAAAATTAGAAATGAAAATGGAGAGATCACAACAGACAACACAGAAATACAAAGGATCATAAGAGACTACTATCAGCAATTATATGCCAATAAAATGGACAACTTGGAAGAAATGGACAAATTCTTAGAAAAGTACAACCTTCCAAAACTGAACCAGGAAGAAATAGAAAATCTTAACAGACCCATCACAAGCACGGAAATTGAAATTGTGATCAGAAATCTTCCAAAAAAAAAGCCCAGGTCCAAATGGCTTCACAGCCGAATTCTATCAAAAATTTAGAGAAAACCTAACATCTATTCTACTCAAACTCTTCCAGAAAATTGCAGAGGAAGGTAAACTTCCAAACTCATTCTATGAGGCCACCATCACCCTAATACCAACACCTGACAAAGATGCCACCAAAAAAAAGAACACAACAGGCCAATATCACTGATGAACATAGATACAAAAATCCTTAACAAAATTCTAGCAATCAGAATCCAACAACACATTAAAAAGATCATACACCATGACCAAGTGGGCTTTATCCCAAGGATGCAAGGATTCTTCTATATCCACAAATCAATCAATGTAATTCACCACATTAACAAATTGAAAAATAAAAGCCATATGATTATCTCAATAGATGCAGAGAAAGCCTTTGACAAATTTCAACATCCATTTATGACAAAAACTCTCCAGAAAGCAGGAATAGAAGGAACATACCTCAACATAATAAAAGCTATATATGATAAACCCACAGCAAACATTATCCTCAATGGTGAAAAATTGAAAGAATTTCCCCTAAAGTCAGGAACAAGACAAGGGTGCCCACTTTCACCACTACTATTCAACATAGTTCTGGAAGTTTTGGCCACTGCAATCAGAGCAGAAAAAGAAATAAAAGGAATCCAAATTGGAAAAGAAGAAGTCAAGCTCTCACTGTTTGCAGATGACATGATCCTCTACATAGAAAACCCTAAAGACTCCACCAGAAAATTACTAGAGCTAATCAATGAATATAGTAAAGTTGCAGGATATAAAATCAACATACAGAAATCCCTTGCATTCCTATACACTAATAATGAGAAAGTAGAAAAAGAAATTAAGGAAACAATTCCATTCACCGTTGCAACGAAAAGAATAAAATACTTAGGAATATATCTACCTAAAGAAACTAAAGACCTATATATAGAAAACTATAAAACACTGATGAAAGAAATCAAAGAGGACACTAATAGATGGAGAAATATACCATGTTCATGGGTCAGAAGAATCAATATAGTGAAAATGAGTATACGACCCAAAGCAATCTATAGATTCAATGCAATCCCTATCAAGCTACCAACGGTATTTTTCACAGAGCTAGAACAAATAATTTCACAATTTGTATGGAAATACAAAAAACCTCGAATAGCCAAAGCAATCTTGAGAGAGAATAATGGAACTGGAGGAATCAACCTGCCTGACTTTAGGCTCTACTACAAAGCCACAGTCATCAAGACAGTATAGAACTGGCACAAAGAGAAATATAGATCAATGGGACAAAATAGAAAGCCCAGAGATAAATCCACACACCTATGGACACCTCATCTTTGACAAAGGAGGCAAGAATATACAATGGATTAAAGACAATCTCTTTAACAAGTGTTGCTGGGAAAACTGGTCAACCACTTGTAAAAAAATGAAACTAGAACACTTTCTTACACCATGTGTGTGTGTGTTAGTTGCTTAGTCATGTCCGACTCTTTGCAACCCCATAGACTGTAGCCCACCAGCCTTCTGTCCATGGGATTCTCCAGGCAAGAACACTGGATTGGGGTGCCATTTCCTTCTCCAAAGGAACTATAGAAAGAAAGAAAGTGAAGTCACTCAGTTGTGTCTGACTCATTGCGACCCCATGGACTGTAGCCTACCAGGTTCCTCCATCCATGGAATTTTCCAGGCAATAGTACTGGAGTAGGTTGCCATTTCCTTCTCCATTCCAAAAATAAACTCAGAATGGATTAAAGATCTAAACGTAAGACCAGAAACTATAAAACTCCTAGAGGAGAATATAGGCAAAAAACTCTCTGACATAAATCACAGCAGGATCCTCTATGACCCACCTCCCAGAATATTGGAAATAAAAGCAAAAATAAACAAATGGGACCTAATTAAAATTAAAAGCTTCTGCACAACAGAGGAAACTATAAGCAAGGTGAAAAGACAGCCTTCAGAATAGGAGAAAATAATAGCAAATGAAGCAACTGTCAAACAACTAATCTCAAAATTATACGAGCAACTCCTGCAGCTCAATTCCAGAAAAATAAATGACTCAATCAAAAAATGGGCTAAAGAACTAAATAGACATTTCTCCAAAGAAGACATAGAGATAGCTAACAAATACATGAAAAGATGCTCAATATCACTCATTATCAGAGAAATGCAAATCAAAACCACAATGAGGTACCATTTCACACCAGTCAGAATGGCTGCTATCCAAAAGTCTACAAGCAATAAATGCTGGAGAGGATGTGGAGAAAAGGGAACCCTCTTACACTGTTGGTGGGAATGCAAACTAGTACAGCCACTATGGAGAACAGTGTGGTGATTCCTTAAAAAATTGAAGATAGAACTGCCATCAGTTCAGTTCAGTTCAGTTCAGTTGCTCAGTCGTGTCCGACTCTTTGCGACCCCACGAATCGCAGCACGCCAGGCCTCCCTGTCCATCATCATCTCCCAGAGTTCATTCAGACTCAAGTCCATCGAATATACGACCCAGCAATCCCATTTCTGGGCATACACACCTAGGAAACCAGAATTGAAAGAGACATGTGTACCCCAATGTTCACCGCAGCACTATTTATAATAGCCAGGACATGGAAGCAACCTAGATGTCTATCAGCAGATGGATGGATAAGAAAGCTGTGGTACATATACACAATGATGTATTACTCAGCCATTAAAAAGAATACATTTGAATCAGTTCTAATGAGGTGGATGAAACTGAAGCCTATTATACAGAGGGAAGTAAGCCAGAAAGAAAAACACCAATACAGTATACTAACACATATATATGGAATTTAGAAAGATGGTAACGATAACCCTGTATCAGTTCAGTTCAGTTCAGTTTCTCAGTCGTGTCTGACTCTTTGCGACCCCATGAATCGCAGAACATCAGGCCTCCCTGTCCATCACCAACTCCCAGAGTTCACCCAGATTCACGTCCATCGAGTCAGTGATGCCATCCAGCCATCTTATCCTGTCATCCCCTTCTCCTCTTGCCCCCAATCCCTCCCAGCATCAGAGTCTTTTCCAGTGAGTCAACTCTTCACATGAGGTGGCCAAAGTACTGGAGTTTCAGCCTCAGCATCATTCCCTCCAAAGAAATGCAAGACAGCAAAAGAGACACAAATGTATAAAATAGTCTTTTGGACTCTGTGGGAGAGACAGAGGGGTGGGACGATTTGGGAGAATAGCATTAAAACATGTATACTATTATATATGAAACGAATTGCCAGTCCAGGTTTGATGCATGATACAGGATGCTCGAGGCTGGTGCACTGGGATGACCCAGAGGGATGGTATGGGGAGGGAGGAGGGAGGGGGGTTCTGTATGGGGAACACGTGTACACCCATGGTGGATTCATGTTGATGTATGGCAAAATTAATACAATATTGTAAAGTAATTAGCCTCCAATTAAAATAAATAAATTTCTATTAAAAAATAAAATAAAAGTAATTATGCTCCCCCCCCAAAAAAAAGTGGTTTTGGGGCTGACTATGTGGTTGTGGCCACATTTGTGGGGAACTAGGTAAGGAGAGGCCAGAATTTTTCACCTTATTTTTTATTTATTTTTACTTGTTTTGGTTATTCTTATTATTTACTTGTTTCTTTTTGTTACCACTTTGTACTGAAGTATAGATAATTTACAATGTTTTGGTAGTTTCAGGTGTACAAAATGTGATTTAGTTACATATATACATATATGTGTATTCATATATATGTATATATGCATATATATATTTTAAAATTCTTTTCCATTATAGGTTATTATAAGATATTGAATATAGTTACTGTTCTATAAAATAGGCCCTTGTTATT
Source organism: Oryx dammah (assembly GCF_014754425.2). Lineage (NCBI taxonomy): Eukaryota > Metazoa > Chordata > Mammalia > Artiodactyla > Bovidae > Oryx > Oryx dammah. The sequence continues at coordinate 25,817,410 of NW_024070199.1, read as the reverse complement.
TATCTATTTTATATATAGCAGGGTGTTTACATTAACCACAAACTTCTAATTTATCCTGAAGTTTCTTTTATTTCATTTTATTATTGAAGCACTAAATAAATAGTTCAAATAATCTCAATGAGGTCCTGATATAGAAGGGAAAACATGCCTTCCTATTTTCATATGGAGAGACTTTCTTGGCATAATGTATTATAAGAGTTATCTGGCCTGTCATATGAACACAAAATTGTAGAATGACTGGCTTTTATCCCTCTACTGAACAACATGCTGATACTGTTCTAACACACAGGCACTAACTTTGTACTTTGCCCTCTTCCTTACTCAGACAGTGCAGTGCTGTGCTCAGTTGCTTCAGTCACGTCCAACTCTTTGCAACCCTATGGACTGTAGCCCACCAGGCTCTTCTGTCCATAGAATTCTCCAGGCAAGAATACTGGAATGGGTTTCCATTCCTCTGCCAAGGGATCTTCCTGGCCTAGGGATTGAACCTGTATCTCCAGCATCTCCTACATAGAGGGGAATTCTTTACCATTAAGCCACTGGGGAAGCCCATCCAGACAGTGGATCTAGGTAACTGCACGGGATGCCTCTGCATTTGACTATATCCAGAAGGAAAAATTAATAGCAAATGACTGTAACCTAATTTAGTGAGCTCAAACATGTTTGTGTGTTGCAGAAGTAATGGTTTGATTCACCTTTTTGGCAACATTGGCATGTTGAATTTCCTGATAATAAAGTGTTGAAGAAAAGAGTGTCATGAATATTAGCTGTTACTTCCTAATCATTTGGAAAATTAGTATCCAAACTTCTCCATGTGTTTTCTACATTGTTTCAGTGTATATTTACTTTTGTGTTTTAATTTTCTCCCCTCCATTCACTCCATTGTCACATATAAGACAGGTTCATGATAACTTTATTATTTTATCCATGTGTCACATTTTGTGATTTATGGATAAAATGCATCTATACATTTTTTGAGACTCCAGATTTGATCTGTATGAAATAAACGGTGATATACTGGCATGACATTTTCTCTGAAAAGAGTGACATGAGGAATTAACTGGCACTGTTTTAGGTGCTGATATTGTGTGTGTATAAATCCAAGGGGTAGTATGTATGTGATCTTTGTGGTGAACTGTCATGGATTGTTATAGATGTATTTGCTTATTCATATACTTTGGCTGTGTATCTTCTATACTCTCTGTGTACGTGGTACTGCTTTCTGCTATAGAAGCCAAAATACCAGATAGTTTCCCATTCACATAGCTCAGCTGGTAAAGAACCCGCCTGCAGTGCAGGAAACCCCGAGTTGATTCCTGAAGATCCCCTATAGAAGGGAATGGTTCCCTACTCCAGTATTCTTGGGCTTCCCTGGTTGCTCAGCTGGTAAAGAATCTGCCTGCAATGCGGGAGACCTGGATTCGATCCCTGGGTTGGGAAGATCCCCTGGAGAATGAACTGGCTACCCTCTCCAGTATTCTGGCCTGAGAATTCCATGGACTGTATAGTCCATAGGGTAGCAAAGAGTCAGACACGACTGAGCGACTTTCACTTTCACAGCAAATACAGAACAAGGGTATGGGATCTAGCCTTGAACAGCAAAATTTATCAACCTTGACTTTGGATCAGAAACAAGCAGCAATAACAAGCACATATAAGGGAGAATGAATTTGGATGATGCAGTGACAGCACTGGCAACATCTGCTTTTGAAAGGCAGGACTGACTTCATGCCAACCATGCTTTAGGATGTTTACGTTTGTGGTGATCCTCTATGGGGCTAAACAGCATGGATATAGCAGTGGACCCTCACCAGATATTCATTGGCATGATTTTGCAATAATTCTACCAGTTTCCTATTCCTTTCACAAGTTTGGTTCTTTGGCTTTTCTGGGTTGTTATGTGTGAGTGTATATGAGAGAGAGTATAATGGTATGCTTTAGCTGACACATAAAATTTTGTTTACCCTTCGTTCTTTCACTTAAAAATTATATTATGGGCCACTCTGAAATCAGTAGATCAATATCTAATTCTTATATTTTCTGGTTTCTTTATGTATATGATAATGTACATAATTTAAATACAATTACATTATATCATATATGTTATGTTATTATTTTTGCATTTTTGCATTTTTTTAGTTTTCCTTCACTCCCACCACTCAACCCCAGATTAGTTTAATAATTATATTTTTCTGCTCCTTTATCAATACTTTTATAATATATAAACTGTCATTGTTTTCTTTACAAAAATGGCACAATGTTACCTACACTCTGTGCACCACATATGCCCCCATGAAAATATCTCATGGAAATCCTACAAAGTTAACTGCTGTTGTTACAATCTTTTAAACAGCTGCTTGATATTTTATAATGTAGCGTATTTTGTCCACCCATTCCTCCTTAGGGATATTCTGTTGGCTTTCAGTTGTCATGCCATCATAAACCATGTGTCAGCAATAGAATCTTATTATTGTTAATTATCAACTTGGAAATAATTATCTTTAGGTATTTCTATAGGAAAAGTCTCTCTAAAATTCTAAATAATAAAAAATCTTTGGAAATGTAGATGTTTTAAGCCACCTGAAAAAGATGGTGGAAGAGAGACAGTGAGATGAAGAGTGGCAGCAGGTGATGAGAGTTATAATTTCTGGACCATTTTAAGTTGAGAGAAAGCAGTTACAAGTCTACCTGCATCCCCTTTGAGGGGATGGGGTAATTGGATCCTTCTTTCTTCTTAGGTATAAATATTAGTTTCTGGAAGACATGAACTCTTCTCAAGATGATTCAAGTAACCAGCACATAGGAGAAATATGCATGATTATTAAAAACCTGTTATTAATCTTTCTGCTGTTCTTCTGCTCATCAAGGGAATCTGAAGACTCAAGAGTAATCCTATCCCTTGAGACACTAAATCAAGATCATCTCCTACCCATCCAGCTGTGTTAGTTCCCATTCTCTGCATTTAAACTAGTGGGGTTCTTGAACAGAAATCAAGCACTCTTTCTCACTGAGCAATCACAGGAGTATCTGTTCCTTTAGTTGTAACCTGCAAACAAGTATCTCAGCATAGCATGTAGGAAGTAAGATTTTGGTATAAACAACAACAACCAAAAGCACAGATCAGTCTTATACTGAAATGAATCACATACTAGAAGGTGAGTTCTTAGAAAGGTGTAATTCTCTTATTTCCTCTTGTTTCCCTTCTTAAACTTATTCAGAGTTAAGTTACTTGGGGATTCTTAGACTTCCATCTAAATGTAGTCATCAAGTCTCTCTCATATATGTATACACACACACACACACACACACACACACACACACACACACATATGGTTGAACCTTGAATAAAACAAGTTTGAGCACTCATCCATTTACAGAGTTTTTCAATAAATATATTGGTAAGTTTTTGGAGATTGCAACAATTTGAAAAAATCACCTAGAAATTATAGCCTAGAAATATCAAAAAAATTAAGAAACGGTTAGGTATGTCATGAATACATAAAACATATGTAAATACTAGCATATCCTTAAAGAGGCAAAGATGAGTGACATTTAACATAAAACTAATATTGTGTTGACTTTTGCACCATTTTACAACTTTACTTTCAAAGACTTACATTCCCATACAGAATGCCTCTCTTCATCATAATGGAAGAAACTATGTTAGCCTATCATCACAGATACGTGTTTTTTTTTTAAATAACAATGTTGTTAATATTGTACAATGAATATAGCTGTAATACTGTATCACATAAGAGTTTTCCAACAATTCATTCATTAGTGTATGGACTAGGCTACCTTGAAGCAATCATTTAGCTACATCTTCATTATCAATGCATGAATTGTTATAGCTGTAAATAAATGTGAATTTCTTTTTCACTAATCTTTTCATTTTGGTGTCTAATATTAGTGATATGAGTAACACCTACAGTGTCTTCCATCCTAAAAGACAACATTAATATAGTGCTAAAACAGGTGATTCCTTTTGTAAACAGTTGACATAAACTTGCAGTATCCATAAATACAGTACAGTAAGAGTATTTTCTTATAATTTACTTTATAATATTTTCTTTTCTTTAGTTTATTATACAAGTATAGTATATGGTACATATAACATACAAAATATTTGTTAATTGATTGCTATGTATCAGTAAGGGAAGGTTAGTGGTAGGTTATTGGTCATTAAGTTTCTGGGAAGTCAAAGTTTTATACGGATTTTTGACTGTGCGGGGGCTGGGTGAGAAGTTGGTGCCACTAAGCCCTGCATTGTTCACAACATAAATACATAGATGTATGTATGAAATAGTAATAAGGACCTACGAATAGGGACTAAGTTGCTATTGCATGAACGGACAAGTCAAATACACACTCTCAATGATATTCCTGCCTTAGGTCTCAGGCTACCTTGCAATTCACCTGATGAAAATTTTCGTATGTTATCTAACCTGCTTGTGATTTATGCTGGTGATGGGATCCCACTGGTACAGTAGAAACTTTAGAGATACATTTGTTCCCTTTTTTGAGTTCTGATATCTGTCTATACATATATAGGGTAACTCTGACTCAGTTATTTATTCTCTTATACGAAAAATGTAGCTTTAATGTAGCTTAAATCACACTGTCTGCAGATCAGAATCATTTTGTATAGGCTTTGCTAAAAGTAGATATCCTCAATTCTCCTATCTTAGTGAGTCTTCCCTCAAAAAATAATTCATAATAACGCTGACCTCGACAGTACTGCATTGTTACAAACATCATTTCTGCCTCACTTTCCATTGTACACAATTCCAACTTTTCTTGACTTCAGGCTGGCATATGTTCTTTTCTCTTATGTTGGCTCTCTCTTTCTTGTCACAGGTAGTAAGTTTTAAATAAGAATCAAATACTTGACAGAATTGTCTTCTCTTCTGGGAGTATCACCTGGATTTATGAGGAGTGGAAGATGGGGGGAGGAATATCATCTCTAACAAAGCCAACACTAAAGAATACACATATATTTAAGATAGTAATATGTATCGGTATATTAGAAAACAGTCCCTACCCAGGGACTGTGGTTGGGATAACGCGTATGAAGTTTATGTTCTCAGAGCCTCATGAAAAACTATCTGAAAGAAGACAAGCATGAGGCCAGCAGTGTTGTGAGGGTTGCCATTTTCTGGATCATATGGGAGGTTGTAGGGATTCTGGATGGAGTTTAGATTCTTAACCTGCTCTGAACTTACTCAAAAAACTGTAAGACAGTCATTTGAATTGCTTTATGCTACTAAATTTGTGGTATTCACTGGAAGGAATGATGCTGAAGTTGAAGCTCCAATACATTGGCCACCTGAGGCAAAGAGCTAACTCACTGGAAAAGACCCTGATGCCGACAAAGATTGACAGCAGGAGGAGAAGGGGACGACAGAAGATGAGATGGTTGGATCGCATCATTGACTCAATAGGCATGAGTTTGAGCACACTCTGGGAGATGGTGAAGGATAGGGAAGCTTCACGTGCTGCAGTTCATGGGGTCACAAATAGTCAGACACGACTTAGTGACTGAACAACAATAACAATGATGCCTCAATAAATATATGCAATGGATTTCTTGTACTTTCATCTGCATATGTATATATATATATATCTCAATTTGTGTGTGTGTGTGTGTGAGAGAGAGAGAGAGGCACAGAGGATGATAATGAAGGTATTCTATGCAGAAACAATCACAACATTGTAATTAACCCCCAATTAAAAATAAAATTTAAAAAGAAAAAACAAAGAAGTTTTGTAATAAAGTGGAGTATAACTTTAGAATTATTCACCATGTATAATGCAATTTCTATATAAAGAGTAGTTCTCAATTGAATGATGGATGCTCTTGATATTCCCATAGAGAGAAAGAGAGATCAAAAGCCTGGAAAAATGGCAAACATGAGCCTAGTGACAACGTTCATCCTCACGGGCCTTCCCCATGCACCAGAGCTGGACACGCTCCTCTTTGGAATCTTCCTGGTGATCTATGTCCTCACTTTGGTGGGGAACCTACTCATCCTGCTGGTGATTATAGTGAATCCTCACCTGCACACCCCCATGTACTACTTCCTAACCAACTTGTCCTTCATTGACATGTGGTTCTCCACGGTCACTGTGCCCAAAATGCTGATGACCGTGGTGTCCCCAGAAGGCAGTCCTGTCTCCTTTCCCAGCTGTGTGGCCCAGCTCTACTCCTTCCACTTCCTGGGCAGCACCGAGTGCTTCCTCTACACCGTCATGTCCTATGACCGCTTCCTGGCCATCAGTTACCCGCTCAGGTACGCCAGTATAATGAATGGGAGGACGTGTGCCATCCTGGCCACAACCACGTGGCTCAGTGGCTCTGTGCACTCTGCTGTCCAGACCACACTGACGTTCCGTTTGCCCTTCTGTGGACCCAACCAGATCCAGCATTACTTCTGCGATGCACCACCCATCCTCAAACTGGCCTGTGCAGACACGTCCACCGTGGAGATGGTGATCTTTGTCAACATTGGGGTGGTGGCCTCGGGCTGCTTTCTTCTGATAGTGCTGTCCTACGTGTCCATCGTCCATTCCATCCTGAAAATCCGCACCTCAGAGGGAAGATGGAGAGCCTTCCAGACCTGTGCCTCCCACTGCACTGTGGTTCTTTGCTTCTTTGTTCCTTGTGTTTTCATTTATCTGAGACCAGGCTCCAAAGAGGCTATGGACAGGATTGTGGCTGTTTTCTACACTGTGCTGACGCCCCTTCTGAATCCTGTGGTCTACACCCTGCGGAACAAGGAAGTGAAGAAAGCTCTGTTGAAGCTTAAAGACAAAGCAGTGTATTTGCAGAGCTAATAATCTCTGTAATGTACACTCGCTCATTTAACAAATATAGTAATAGAATAGTACAATGAAACATAGAAATATAATATAGTATAGTACAATGGCACCCCACTCCAGTACTCCTGACTGGAAAATCCTATGGATGGAGGAGCCTGGTGGGCTGCAGTCCATGGGGTCGCTAAGTCGGACATGACTGAGCAACTTCACTTTCACTTTTTACTTTCATGCCTTGGAGAAGGAAATGGCAACCCACTCCAGTGTTCCTGCCTGGAGAATCCCAGGGACGGGGGAGCCTGGTGGGCCGGGGTCTATGGGGTTGCACAGAGTCAGACATGACTGAAGCGACTTAGCAGCAGCAGTGCAATATATGATTTTATCAGTGTGAAATATTTTATGTATATAGTTCTCAGTATTAAACTTTATCAAAACTTCTTAGGGGAATTTGTTTTAAGGATATTTTTGAAATTGAAAAATTACAAAATTTTTATTTATGATAAACATTTTAAATTTTGATCTATGAAGTCATTTCTCTGCAACATGTTTATTTTACTTTTTCCTCTAATTGTATTCATATATAATTGACATATAACATGATTTTTACCTTTTTAAAGAGTGAATGTTCAACTTGGATCTTGGATGTAGAATAGTGAGCTATTTATATATACCTAAGTTGATAATATGCTTTTTTCTTTATGTCTTATGCACACAAATTGAGGACACTGCTCAAGAACAGCAACAATTATCAGAGGTCAGTTACTGATCAATACAGCTGGTGCACCTGTCTCCTCAGTTTTTTTGTGTGGCTGCATGTGTGTGTGTGTGTGTGTGTGTGTGTGCGCACACACCTGTGTGTGTGTTTGCATGAAGGTCCCAAGGTAACTGCCCTGCTTCCCAAGACATCTTGACCCTGGTCAGTGCTCCCACACTGAAAGAGTCCCACACATCTGAGAGGCTTGTTGTCGCTCCAGGTAGGTCTCAGGACAAGCTATGGATCTGAGAGGCTCCTTTCAGAGACTGGGAACCATCACCACCTTCATAGAGCCCTGAAGTTTCTCAGGTTTGGTCAGTGTGATCAGGAGGAAGCTACCATCAGACACCTCCAGTCTCCATCACATAATCTGACCTTAAATCACTGTATTAATGGACCAGATGCTCATATTCAGCACAACCATTCTATGCTGGGTCATTTCACTATGGATGGTGATGAAGGTCATACTGGTCAGAGAGCACCTTCTCTCAATATTTCAGAGTCTTGGAAATTCAGATTCACCAAACCTCAACCTGCTCTAGGACAAGGACACTCTACTTTGTAGGCTGGAGCCAAGGGTGCTTCCTATTTAGAAAGAAAGTAGAAAAATTAATGTGTAATTAAATCACTTAGCATCATGGGATTTCAACATATTTCTTTCACAAGTTAGAAAAATCAGGCCTAGTAAAGACAAAACACACTAAAAACCCCCAGGGCATAGCTACACAGCCCATACAAGTGGACTTCCACGTGCAATGGGTGAAGTGCTATAATTGCATGTAAACAAAAGCAAATATTGGTTAAAATAAGGTTAGAAATAGTTATGCTCTGTATCTCTGTTTTTCAGCTGTGAAAGACCTTCTCTAACAATACTGTTTGGAGGATTCAATGAGTTAGTAGAAGTAAAAGTGCTTTGAGAAGTGAAAGTGTCAGTCATTCAGTCTCATCTGACTTTTTGTGACTCTGTGGACTGTAGCAGTACCGATATGCAATAGCTTCTTTTTTTAATTTAAATTTATTTTAATTAATTAAAGTTTTAAAATTCAAACCTGGGACCACCAGCTAGATAGCCTGATTCTCAGAATCAATCCTTTTACAAACTATTTTCGTGATTGACTAGTGATTCATCCATCTTCAAAAATACTGTATTTGTGAAGATGCATGAAAGTAGTTTTCTTTAAATCACTGATAATAAATTAGTATCATGATTAACACCATTATTGACAATGCAATTATTCCAAATGTTTTGATAAATTTTATATTCTGTATTTACTAGTTTTCAAGTAATTTAACTGCAATAAAGTCCATGAAGCATTAAAATTACATGGAATTAAATTATTCTGGAACAATTCAGAGGCAAAAACATAAATATTATTGAGCTTGGGCTATATTAGACACCTTATTTATTCTTTACTAGAGACTTTATCATTACATGAACACTATGCCATAGGTACTATTGATACATAATGTAGAAAACTGAAGATGATCAGGTTCCTTACTCAAAATCACACAGTTAGTAAGGAATGTGGTTAAGGCTTAATCCCAAATGGGTTGGGTTAAGTTGCTCAGTCGTGTCTGACTCTTTGCAACACCAGACTGTAAGCTTCCAGCCTCCTCTGTCCATGGGATTTTTCAGGCAAGAGTACTGGAGTCGGTTGCCATTTTCTTCTCCAGGGGATCTTCCCTACCCAGAGATGGAATCCAGGTCTCCCACATGCAGGCAAATGCTTTACCGTGTAAGCCCCCAGGGAAGCCCTGCACCCAAATACCCAGCATCAAAACCCATGGAGTGAAATTCTAGCCTGTATTGGTATAAAATAATTTAAGGAACCTTTTAATTCTTTGAGGACAAAACATCAGTTAACATCAATAATCACTGAAGCAACAAAGAACAGAATTTTGTACAGTTGTGTGTAGTCTATATATCAAATGTAGGTTTAAAAAAGAAAGAAAAAACATTTCCCCCAAATACTATGAAAAGCACCTTAGCTACACTAACATAACTCTGCCTGACTTAGATTCTAAGTGCTTTATAATACTATATATTTGTGAGCTCCACGTTAAGTTGTGGACTTCTCAAGGAAAATTATTGTCTTTTCTTGTAATATTCCACCTTCATAATTGTTGGTATCATTTATTTAAGATGCTCTCCCTGCTACAGACTCTTTCCACTTCCCAGTATGTTTATACTTTTTGAGGGACCCAACTTCTGATGTGCACTCATAATTTTAGATATCAATCCTAAACAGGGACCTTCTCTTTGTGTACATGCTATTCCTGCCTTCCTTGTTCAAGTCCCTAATAACTTCAGTTTGTCAGATATTTCCATTAGTAGATAAAGTTATTGCATCAAATTTCATGTATTTAAACTGTTTTCCCTCTTATTCAACATTTGCCTCTTATGTGCTGATTGTCCCAGCAAAATGTACCCTGAAGCTCAGAGGGTCTGCTCATAATCCTTCCTCATACCTTTCTTCTTTTAAAACTGAAAAACAGTAAGAGAGATGAATATAAAATGATGAGACATGGGACAGCATGAAAAAGCTCTGGAAAATAAAGTAAAATAATGGATAATTGAAATACTTCAGTAATGAATCCTTTTTATCAAAAGAAAGTGAAAGTCACGCAGGCATAACCGATCCTTTGTGACCCCAAGAACTATATAGTCCCTGGAATTCTCCAGGCCAGAATACTGGAGTGGGTAGCCTTTCCCTTCTCCAGGGAACCTTCCCAACCCAGGAATTGAACCCAGGTCTCCACATTGCAGGCAAATTCTTTACCAGCTGAACCACAAGGGAAGCCCAAGAATATTGGAGTGGGTAGCCTATCCCTTCTCCAGCAGATCTCCCCAATCCAGGAATCGAACCGGAGTCTCCTGCATTGCAGGCAGATTATTTACCAATTGAGCCATCAGGGATGCCCATATTATCAAATATTAATTGGAACAATGTTATTTGTAAATACTTCTTTGTGTCATTATAATGCCCTAAGAGTTACAAGGGCTGTTTTTCAAACAGGAAAATAGAAAGAATAAAATATTTCACAATTGGTATGTGCATTGCCCTTAGGGAATGATGCTATTGTTCAGTCGCTCAGTCATGTCTGACTCAATATGACCGCATGGACTGCAGCACACCAGGCCTCCCTGTCCTTCACCGTCTCCCATAGCCTGCTCAAATTAAGGTCCATTGAGTTGCTGATTCCATCCTACCATATTATCCTTTGTTATCCCCTTCTCCTGCCTTCAATCTTTCCCAGCGTCATGGTTTTCTCAAATGAGTCAGGCTTCACATCAGGTGGCCAAATTGGAGTTTCAGCTTCAGCATCAGTCCTTCCAATGAATATTCAGCACTGATTTCCTTTAGGATTGACTGGCTCAATGTCCTTGCAGTCCAAGGGATTCTCAAGAGTCTTCTCCAACACCACAGTTCAAAAGCAATTCTTCAGTGTTCAGCTTTCTTTACAGTCCAACTCTCACATCCATACATGACTACTGGGAAAACCATAGCTTTGACCAGACGGACTTTTGTTGGCAAAATAATGTCTCTGCTTTTGAATATGCTGTCTAAGTAGGTCATAGCTTTTCTTCCAAGTAGCAAGCATCTTTTAATTTCAGCTGCTGTCACCATCTGCAGTGACTTTAGAGTCCAAGAAAATAAAGTTTGTCAGTATTTCCATTGTTTCCCCATCAATTTGCCATGAAGTGATGGGACCTGATGCCATGATCTTAGTTTTTTAATGCTAAATTTTAAGTCAACTTTTGCACTCTGCTCTTTCACCTTCATCATGAAGCTCTTTAGTTACTCTTTGCTTTCTGCCATAAGGGTGGTGTCATCTGCATATCTGACGTTATTGATATTTCTCCTAGCAATCTTGATTTCAGTTTGGGCTTCATGCTGTCTGGCATTTCTCATGGTGTACTCTGTATATAAGTTAAATAAGCAAGGTGACAATGTATAGCCTTGATATACTCCTTTCCCAATTTTGAACCAGTCCATTTTTCCATGTCCAGTTCTTTTTTTTTAATCTGGAAAAATCTTTATTTATTTTTTTAATATAAATTTATTTAATTTTAATTGGAGGCTAATTACTTTACAATATTGTATTGGTTTGGTTTTGCCATACATTGCCAGGAATCCACCATGGGTGTACACATGTTCCCCATCCTGAACCCCCCTCCCACCTCCCTCCCCAGCCCATCCCTCTGGGTCATCCCAGTGCACCAGCCCTGAGCATCCTGTATCATGCATCGAATCTGGACTGGCGATTTGTTTCATATATGATATTATACATGTTTCAATGCCACTCTCCCAAATCATCCCACCCTCACCCTCTCCCACAAACTCCTAAAGACTGTTCTATACATTTGTGTCTCTTTTGCTGTCTCACATACAGGGTTATCATTACCATGATTCTAAATTCCATATATATGTGTTAGTATACTGTGTTGGTGTTTTACTTTCTGGCTTACTTCCCTCTGTATAATAAGCTCCAGTTTCATCCACCTCATTAGAACTGATTCAAATGGATTCTTTTTAATGGCTGAGTAATACTCCTTTGTGTATATGTACCACCGCTTTCTTATCCATTCGTCTGCTGATGGACATCTAAGTTGCTTCCGTGTAATGGCTATTATAAACAGTGCTGTAATGAACATTGGGGTTCACGTGTCTCTTTCAATTCTGGTTTCCTCGGTGTGTATACCCAGCAGTGGGATTTTCTGGGTCATATGGCAGTTCTATTTCTAATTTTTTAAGGAATCTCCACACTGTTCTCCATAGTGGCTGTACTAGCCTGCATTCCCACCAACAATGTAAGAGGATTCCCTTTTCTCCACACCCTTTCCAGCATTTATTGCCTATAGACTTTTGGATAGCAGCCATTCTGACTGGCGTGAAATGGTACTTCACTGTGGTTTTGATTTGTATTTCTCTGATAATGAGTGACATTGAGCATCTTTTCATGTGTTTGTTAGCCATCTGTAAATTTACTTTGGAGAAATCTCTGTTTAATCCCTTGGCCCATTTTTTGATTGGGTCATTTATCTTTCTGGAATTGAGCTGGAGGAGTTGCTTGTATGTTTTTGAGGTTAATTATTTGTCAGTTGCTTCATTTGCTATTATTTTCTCCCATTCGGAAGGCTGTCTTTTCACTTTGCTTATATTTTCCTTTGTTGTGCAGAAGCTTTTAATTTTAACTAGGTCCCACTTGTTTATTTTTGCTTTTATTTCCAATATTCTGGGAGGTGGGTCATAGAGGATCCTGCTGTGAATTATGTCAGAAAGTGTTTTGCCTATGTTCTCCTCTAGGAGTTTTATAGTTTCTGGTCTTACGTTTAAATCTTTAATGCATTTTGAGTTTATTTTTGTGTATGGTGTTAGAAAGTGTTCTAGTTTCATTCTTTTACAAGTGGTTGACCAGTTTTCCCAGCACCACTTGTTAAAGAGATTGCCTTTTCTCTATTGTATATTCTTGCCTCCTTTGTCAAAAATAAGGTGTCCATAGGTGCGTGCATTTATGTCTGGGCTTTCTATTTTGTTCCATTGAACTATCTGCCAAGACATTGATCTATATTTCTGTCTTTCTGCCAGCACCATACTGTCTTGATGACTGTGGCTTTGTAGTAGAGCCTGAAGTCAGGCAGGTTGATTCCTCCAGTTCCATTCTTCTTTCTCAAGATTGCTTTGGCTATTTGAGGTTTTTTGTTAAGGATTTTTGCATCTATGTTCATCAGTGATATTGGCCTGTAGTTTTCTATACAGCACCATTGGTAAAACATCTAGGTTAAAGATGAAAAGTTTCTCCACAGTGAGGGACACCCAGAGAGGTTCACAGAGTTACATGGAGAAGAGAAGAGGGAGGAGGGAGATAGAGGTGACCTGAATGAGATGAGGTGGAATCAAAAGAGGAGAGAGCAAGCTAGGCAGTAATCACTTCCTTATGTGCGCTCCACAGTCTGGACCTCTCAGAGATGTTCATGGAGTTATACAGAGAAGAGAAGAGAAAGGAAGGAGACAGAGGTGGCCAGGAGGATAAAGGGGGGAATCAAAAGGAGAGAGACAGATCCAGCCAGTAATCAGTTCCCTAAATGTTCTCCACCATCTGGAACACACAAAGAGATTCAGAGTTAGGTAGAGAAGAGAAGAGGGAGGGAGGAGATAGAGGCGACCTGGTGGAGAAAAAGGAGAGTCCAAAGGGAGAGAGAGCAGTCAAGCCAGTAATCTCACTTCCAAGTAAAAATGGGTACTGAAGATTGGGTTCTTAAAGGTACAAAATTGATAACAAATACCAAAAAGCAAAGATTAAAAATCTAGAGTAGAGGTTGGGTTTTCAGAAATACAATATTAAAGAAAAGAAAAAAGAAAACAAAGTCACAAAAATTATAAAATATATAATATGAAGTTTGCTTTAAAAAATAGGGTCTCTTTTTTTGCAAAGTAATAGTAGGTTATGAAAATGAAAATTAAAGGAGTAGTAGAGGACTTAAAATTAAAAAAAATAAAGAATGATACTAAAAATAGTAAAAATATACCTAGGACTTTCTCTGGTGTTGTTGTGGGCAGTGTGGGGTCAGTTCATTTTCAGATAGTTCCTTGATCCGGCTTATATTTCTCAAGACCTATAGGCCCCTTCCTAAGTAGTTGGTACCAACTACAGGGTTTTAATCTATTGCACCTGTCACTTCCAAGCTGGTTCCCTCTGTTTTAGCTTCTTCTGTTTGCTGGTCTCTTCAGTGTCTAATTTCTGCCCTGACACAAGGGGGTGATGGTGGACAATTTTTTAGGCTCACTTGTTCAGTTGTGCTGTGGAGAGAGAGGGACGCTGCAAACAAATAACACTGGTGTGCACTCGCAGTGTCTCAGACACACTGGGTTTGCCCCCCACTCATGGCGTGTGTGCTTTCCCTGTCTACACTGCTTAGATTCTAGGTTGCTCTGCTGGGAACTGTCTGAGGCCAGCTCTGGGTTGTATGCACTTCCCAGGTCTAAGCCGCTCAGGCTCAGGTACTCGGGTACTCCTCAGAGGTGCAGACTCAGTTGGGCCTGTGTTTTGTGCCCTTCCCAGGTCCAAGCAGCTCAGGTGACCAGGTGTTTGGTCACTGCAACTTATCGCCTCTCCCATCCCTGCCACTCAATTTTCTGGGTGTACAACTGGCACACCTTCTCAGGCAGATGTTGACCGTCCAGAATCCCAAGAAATCTTAGTTAGCAATGAAGCCTGCTTGCAGTTTGGTAGATAATGCCTCTCTGGGGCCGCGATTGCCCCCTTCCAGCTCTGGCTGCCTGTCACCAGAGGGGGATGGTCTGCAGCCAGCTAGCTCTGCTCAGTTCTTTGTTCTGTGAGCGGGCCTGATGGTGTCTTAAGTTAGGGCTTTTCACGTAGCTCTAGTCAGTCCTTTGTTCTGTGAGCAGGCCTGGCAGTGTCTTAGGTTAGGGCTTTTCGTGTGGTAGCTATCCCACAGTCTGGTTTGCTATCTCAAGTTAGTTCCCTCAGATTGCCCTCAGGGCATTCAGGCTGGGTCCTTACTCTAAGCAATGCAGCCCGAGCCCCCTTGTCCAGCCGCCACTTGCTAGTGGTGGATGCAGGCATCTGCGCTCCTTCTTCACTGGGGGAGTTACCGTTGGGCACGTAATCTGGGGGTTTTAATTATTTATTTTTCCTCCTGGTTATGTTGCCCTCTATGGTTCCAAGGCTTGCCACAGACTCAGCAGTGAGAGTGTTTCCTGGTGTTTGGAAACTTCTCTTTTTTTTAATATAAATTTATTCATTTTAATTGGAGGTTAATTGTTTACAATATTGTATTGGTTTTGCCATACATCAACATGAATCTGCCACAGGTATACACGTGTTCCCCATCCTGAAACCCCCTCCCACACCCTCCCCGTACCATCCCTCTGGGTCATCCCCGTGTGCCAGCCTCAAGCATCCAGTATCATGCATCGAACCTGGACTGGCAATTCGTTTCATATATGATATTATACATGTTTCAAAACCATTCTCCCAAATCATCCCACCGTCTCCCTCTCCCACAGAGTCCAAAAGAGTGTTCTCTCTCTTTAGACTCCCTTCGCGGGATGGAACTCCATCCCTACCTCTTTGTCTCTCTTTTTGTCTTTTATATTTTTTCCCTACCTCCTTTTGAAGACAATGGGCTGCTTTTCTGGGTGCCTGATGTTCTCTGCCAGCATTCCAAAGTTGTTGTATGGAATTTCCTCAGTGTTTAGACGTTCTTTTGATGAATTTTTGGGGAAGAAAGTGGTCTCCCCATCCTATTCCTCCGCCATCTTAGCCAAAACCACTATTAATGTGATCATTCTATATTATGAGTTTTAGACACAGCTTTATGGAAAACACAGCTTTATGGAAAATGAGGATAATTACAGTACTCTACCATCATAGTAAAAATTCACAATGAAGCGTGGTTTCTAAATCTCATTGACCATCCCCCGCTGAGGACCTCATTTATTGTCCTGTGTCTCTTTGGATCAGGGACTAATGACACATTCCAGGAATTATTTTTCTTCCATGCCCTGAAAATACTTCATTTCACATTCTTTTTTTTTTTTTTTTTTTTGTAGAAAAAGTCTGCTTTCAAAACAAATCTTTTCTCACATTTTGCCTTTACTAAAATAAAAATAAAATGAAGTAGTGGTTCAGTGGGTAAAGAATCCTCCTGAAATGTAGGAGACAAAGGAGGCAAGGGTTCAATCCCTGGGTTGGAAAGATCTCTAAAGGAAGAAATAGCAAACCACACCAGTACTCTTGCATGGAAAATCCCGTGGACAGAGGAGACTGGCGGGCTATAGTCCATGAGATCACAAAGAGTCAGACATGACTGAGCATGAGCATGAGTCATGAGATATAAAGAATACCAGAAAGAGTGGTAGACTTGAAATCAAAAAGCTAATAGTCTGCTGTGGGGCTTCCCTGGTGGCTCCATGGTAAAAAAAAAAAATCTGCCTGTCAGTGCAGGAGATGCTGGTTTCACAGTTCAGTCCCTGAGTTGAGAAGATCCCCTGGAGAAGGAAATGGCAATCCACTCCAGTATCTTGCTTGGAAAATTTCAGGGACAGGGGAGCCAGGCCAGCTACAATCCAGGGGGTCCCAGAGTTGGACATGATGGAGTGACTGAGCACACACACAGGTAATTGTGAAACACTGGCATTTGGAGGAATCATACTCCTGACCACTGTAGGACAATAGAAAAGGGTAAGACAGATTGTCCAATTCCTACTTCTGCTGGCACATGTGGCATTTAAGAAATGCCCTAATGCCCCTAAGCAGATAGTATTAATTTTAACTTTATTGATAACTAAAAATAAATGCTTTAAAAAAACTTTAAAGATACAGCAATGTTACTTTTTTAATCATTAGCAGAACCATTTATCTTTTTCTAAGGGAAAAAAACAAAGCCCATAATGACAATGGAAAAGAAATGGAGATGAATGTATTTCTTAAGGCTATTCTTAAATAGGAAATAGAAAAAGAACAGTAAATTCTGAAAGTGGTGAAGATAGAAGACCTACTTTGACAGATTACTCCAATTTTCTTCCCCATGGTGAGAAAGAAATAGGATAAGAAGGATGCCAATAAAACTATTGTAAACAAACACAGACACTCCTGTCCTATGACTACCTGCATGGAGACCCTGATGCTAATCAATACTTTCTTCTCCTCAGGGTTTTACTCAAAGCAATTTGAACATCTTTGTTTCTCAAACTAAAAATTAAGGGGTTCATCATGGGAACTACATTGGTATAAAAGAAGATATTTTCCCCTCATCCATAGATCCATTAGAAGATGGTTTTAGATACATAAATGCCCCTGATCCAAAGAACAGAGAAACAGCAATGATGTAGGAACTGCAGGTGCTGAGGGCTCTAGGCCTGCCCTCCATGGACATGAGGTGGAGGATGCTGGAAAGGATAAGACCATAAGAAACAAAGATGGTGAGACTGGGCACAGTGATGTTGATGCCCACCACAAGGAACATATCCACCTCATTGATGTAGGAACTTGTACAGGAGAGCTGGAACACAGGGAGGATGTCACACAAATAATGGTTGATGGTGTTTGCATTGCACAAGGTCAGTCTCAGCATGCATCCAGTGTGAGCCATGGCACCAGAAAAATGCCATCAAGTAGGAACCAAGTATAAGACTGGAACACACTTTAGGGGACATGGCAGTATTATACAAGAGTGGGTTATAGATGGCCACGTAGCAATCATAGACTACTGATGTTCAGTTCAGTTCAGTCACTCAGTCATATGCGACTCTTTGCGACCCCATGAATTGCAGCACACCAGGCCTCCTTGTCCATCACCAACTCCTGGAGTTCACTCAGACTCACATCCATCGAGTTGCTGATGCCATCCAGCCATCTCAACCTCTGTCAACCCCTTCTCCTCCTGCCCCCAATCCCTCCCAGCATCAGAGTCTTTTCCAATGAGTCAACTCTTTGCATGAGGTGGCCAAAGTACTGCAATTTCAACTTTAGCATCATTCCTTCCAAAGAAATCCCAGGGCTGGTCTCCTTTAGGATGGACTGGCTAGATCTTGCAGTCCAAGGGACTCTCCAACACCACACTTCAAAAGCATCGATTCTTTTTTTTTTTTTTTTTTACTTTATTTTGCTTTGCAATACTGTATTGGTTTTGCCATACATTGACATGAATCAGCCACAGGTGTACATGAGTTCCTAATCCTGAACCCCCATCCGATCTCCCACCCCATATCATCTCTCTGGATCATCCCTGTGCACCAGCCCCAAGCATCCTGTATCTTGTATCGAACATAGATGGGCGATTTGTTTCTTACATGATAGTATACATGTTTCAATGCCATTCTCCCAAATCATCTCACCCTCTCCTTCTCCCACAGAGTCTAAAAGTCCATTCTATGCATCTGTGTCTCTTTTGCTGTCTTGCATACAGGGTCATCATTACCACTTTTCTAAATTCCATCTATATGTGTTAGTATACTGGATTGGTGTTTTTCTTTCTGGCTTACTTCACTCTGTATAATAGGCTCCAGTTTCATCCACCTCATTAGAACTGATTCAAATGTATTCTTTTTAATGGCTGAGTAATACTCCCTTGTGTATATGTATCAGCGCTTTCTTATCCATTCATTTGCTGATGGACATCTAGGTTGTTTCCATGTCCTGGCTATTATAAACAGTGCTGCAATGAACATTAGGGTACACGGGTCTCTTTCAATTCTGGTTTCCTCAGTGTGTATGCCCAGCAGTGGGATTGCTGGCTCATTAGGCAGTTCTATTTGCAATTTTTTAAGGAATCTCCACACTGTACTCCATAGTGCCTGTACTAGTTTGCATTCCCACCAACAGTGTAAGAGGGTTCCCTTTTCTCCACACCCTCTCCAGCATTTATTGCTTGTAGACGTTTGGATCACAGCCATTCTGACTGGTGTGAAATGGTACCTCACTGTGGTCTTGATTTGCATTTCTCTGATAATGAGTCATGTTGAACATCTTTTCATGTGTTTGTTAGCCATCCATATGTCTTCTTTGGAGAAATGTCTATTTAGTTCTTTGGCCCATTTTTTGATTGGGTCATTTATTTTTCTGAAATTGAGCTGCATAAGTTGCTTGTATATTTTTGAGATTAGTTGTCAGTTGCTTCATTTGCTATTATTTTCTCCCATTCTGAAGGCTGTCTTTTCACCTTGCTTATAGTTTCCTTTGTTGTGCAGAAGTGATTAATTTTAATTAGATCCCATTTGTTATTTTTGCTTTTATTTCCAGTATTCTGGGAGGTGGATCATAGAGGATCCTGCTGTGATTTAGGTCGGAGAATGTTTTGCCTATGTCTTCCTCTAGGAGTTTTATAGTTTCTGGCCTTACGTTTAGATCTTTAATCCATTTTGAGTTTATTTTTGTGTATGGTGTTAAAAAGTGATTTAGTTTCATTCTTTTACAAGTGGTTGACCACTTTTCCCAGCACCACTTGTTAAAGAGATTGTCTTTAATCCATTGTATATTCTTACCTCCTTTGTCGAAGATAAGGTGTCCATAGGTGTGTGGATTTGTCTCTGGGCTTTCTATTTTATTCCATTGATCTATATTTCTGTCTTTGTGCCAGTACCATACTGTCTTGATGACTGTGGCTTTGTAGTAGAGCCTGAAGTCAGGCAGGTTGATTCCTCCAGTTCCATACTTCTTTCTCAAGATTTCTTTGGCTATTCGAGGTTTTTTGTATTTCCATACAAATTGTGAAATTATTTGTTCTAGCTCTGTGAAAAATACCACTGGTAGCTTGATAGGGATTGCGTTGAATCTATAGATTGCTTTGGGGCGTATACTCATTTACACTATATTGATTCTTCTGATCCATGAACATGATATATTTCTCCATCTATTAGTGTTCTCTTTGATTTCTTTCATCAGTGTTTTATAGTTTTCTATATATAGGTCTTTAGTTTCTTTAGGTAGATGTATTCCTAAGTATTTTATTCTTTTTGTTGCAATGGTGAATGGAATTGTTTCCTTAATTTCTTTTTCTACTTTCTCATTATTAGTGTATAGGAATGCAAGGGATTTCTGTGTGTTGATTTTGTATCCTGCAACTTTACTATATTCATTGATTAGCTCTAGTAATTTTCTGGTGGAGTCTTTAGGGTTTTCTATGTAGAGGATCATGTCATCTGCAAACAGTGAGAGCTTGACTTCTTCTTTTCCAATTTGGATTCCTTTTATTTCTTTTTCTGCTCTGATTGCAGTGGCCAAAACTTCCAGAACTATGTTGAATAGTAGCAGTGAAGGTGGGCACCCTTGTCTTGTTCCTGACTTTAGAGGAAATTCTTTCAGTTTTTCACCATTGAGGATGTTTGCTGTGGGTTTGTCATATATAGCTTTTATTATGTTGAGGTATGTTCCTTCTATTCCTGCTTTCTGGGGAGTTTTTATCATAAATGGATGTTGAATTTTGTCAAAGGCCTTCTCTGCATCTATTGAGATAATCATATGGCTTTTATTTTTCAATTTGTTAATGTGGTGTATCACATTGATTGATTTGTGGATATTGAAGAATCCTTGCATCCCTGGGATAAAGCCCACTTGGTCATGGTGTATGATCCTTTTAATGTGTTGTTGGATTCTGATTGCTAGAATTTTGTTAAGGATTTTTGCATCTATGTTCATCAGTGATATTGGCCTGTTGTGTTCTTTTTTTGTGGCATCTTTGTCAGGTGTTGGTATTAGGGTGATGGTGGCCTCATAGAATGAGTTTGGAAGTTTACCTTCTGCAATATTCTGGAAGAGTTTGAGTAGGATAGGTGTTAGCTCTTCTCTAAATTTTTCGTAAAATTCATCTGTGAAGCTGTCTGGACCTGGGCTTTTGTTTGCTGGAAGATTTCTGATTACAGTTTCAATTTCCGTGCTTGTGATGGGTCTGTTAAGATTTTTTATTTCTTCCTGGTTCGGTTTTGGAAAGTTGTACTTTTCTAAGAATTTGTCCATTTCTTCCAAGTTGTCCATTTTATTGGCATATAATTGCTGATAGTAGTCTCTTATGATCCTTTGTATTTCTGTGTTGTCTGTTGTGATCTCTCCATTTTCATTTCTAGTTTTATTGATTTGATTTTTCTCCCTTTGTTTCTTGATGAGTCTGGCTAATGGTTTGTCAATTTTATTTATCCTTTCAAAGAACCAGCTTTTGGCTTTGTTGATTTTTGCTATGGTCTCTTTTGTTTCTTTTGCATTTATTTCTGCCCTAATTTTTAAGATTTCTTTCCTTCTGCTAACTCTGGGGTTCTCCATTTCTTGCTTTTCTAGTTGCTTTAGGTGTAGAGTTAGGTTATTTATTTGACTTTTTCTTGTTTCTTGAGGTATGCCTGTATTGCTATGAACTTTCCTCAAAAGCATCAATTCTTCGGCGCTCAGCTTTCTTCACAGTCCAACTCTCACATCCTTACATGACCACTGGAAAAACCATAGCCTTGACTAGACAAATCTTTGTTGGCAAAGTAATGTCTCTGCTTTTCAACATGCTATCTAGATTGGTCATAACTTTCCTTTAAGGAGTAAACCTCTTTTATTTCATGGCTGCAATCACCATCTGCAGTGATTTTGGAGACCAAAAAAATAAAGTCTGCCACTGTTTCCACTGTTTCTCTATCTATTTCCCATGAAGTGATGGGACTAGATGCCATGATCTTTGTTTTCTGAATGTTGAGCTTTAAGCCAACTTTTTCACTCTCCCCTTTCACTTTCATCAAGAGGCTTTTTAGTTCCTCTTCATTTTCTGTCATAAGGGTGGTGTCATCTGCATATCTGAGGTTATTGATATTTCTCCCCGCAATCTTGATTCCAGCTCGTGCTTCTTCCAGCCTAGTGTTTCTCATGATGTACTCTGCATAGAAGTTAAATAAGCAGAGTGACAATATACAGCCTCGATGTACTCCTTTTCCTATTTGGAACCAGTCTGTTGTTCGATGTCCAGTTCTAACTACTGCTTCCTGAGCTGCATAGAGGTTTCTCAAGAGGCAGGTCTGGTGTTCTGGTATTCCCATCTCTTTCAGAATTTTCCACAGTTTATTGTGATCCACACAGTCAAAGGCTTTGGCATAGTCAGTAAAGCAGAAATAGATGTCTTCCTGGAACTATCTTGCTTTTTTCCATGATCCAGCGTATGTTGGCAATTTGATCTCTGGTTCATCTGCCTTTTCTAAAACTAGCTTGAACATCTGGAAGTTCACAATTCACGTATTGCGGAAGCCTGGCTTGGAGAATTTTGAGCATTACTTTACTAGCATGTGAGATGAGTGCAATTGTGTGATAGTTTGAGCATTCTTTGGCATTGCCTTTCTTTGAGATTGGAGTGAAAACTGACCTTTTCCAATCCTGTGGCCCCTACTGAGTTTTCCAAATTTGCTGGCATATTGACTGCAGCACTTTCACAGCATCATCTTTCAGGATTTGAAATAGCTCAACTGGAATTCCATCACCTCCACTAGCTTTGTTCGTAGTGATGCTTTCTAAGGCCCACTTGACTTCACATTCCAAGATGTCTGGTTTTAGGTGAGTGATCACACCATCTTTTTTGTACAGTTCTTCTGTGTATTCTTGCCACCTCTTCTTAATATCTTCTGCTCCTGTTAGGTCCATACCATTTCTGTCCTTTATTGAGCCCATCTTTGCATGAAACATCCCCTTGGTATCTCTAGTTTTCTTGAAGAGATCTCTAGTCTTTCCGATTCTGTTCTTTTCCTCTATTTCTTTGCAGTGATCACTGAGGAAGGCTTTCTTATCTCTCCTTGCTATTCTTTGGAACTCTGCATTCAAATGGGAATATCTTTCCTTTTCTCCTTTGCTTTTCACTTCTCTTCATTTCACAGCTATTTGTAAGGCCTCCTCAGATACCCATTTTGCTTTTTAGCATTTCTTTTCCGTGGGGATGGTCTTGATCCCTGTCTCCTGTACAATGTCATGAACCTCCGTCCATGGTTCATCAGGTACTCTGTCTATCACATGTAGGCCCTTAAATCTATTTCTCACTTCCACTGTATAATCATAAGGCATTTGATTTAGGTAATATCTGAATGGTCTAGTGGTTTTCCCTACTTTCTTCAATTTAAGTCTGAATTTGGCAATAAGGAGTTCATGATCTGAGCCACAGTCAGCTCCTGGTCTTGTTTTTGCTGACTGTATAGACCTTCTCCATTTTTGGCTTCAAGGAAGATAATCAATCTGATTTCAGTGTTGACCATCTGGTGATGTCCATGTGTAGAGTCTTCTCTTGTGTTGTTGGAAGAGGGTGTTTGTTATGACCAGTGCGTTCTCTTAGCAAAGCTCTATTAGCCTTTGCCCTGCTTCATTCCACATTCCAAGGCCAAATTTGCCTGTTACCCAGGTGTTTCTTGATCTCCTACTTTTGCATTCCAGTTCCCTATAATGAAAGGACAGCTTTTTGGGGTGTTAGTTCTAAAAGGTCTTGTAGGTCTTCATAGAACCATTCAACTTCAGCTTCTTCAGCATTACTGGTTGGGACATTGGCTTGGATTACCATGATATTTAATGGTTTGCCTTGGAAACAAACAGAGATCATTCTGTTGTTTTTGAGATTGCATCCAAGTACTGCATTTCAGACTCTTTTGTTGACTATGATGGCTACTCCATTTCTTCTAAGGGATTCCTGCCCACAGTAGTAGATATAATGGTCATCTGAATTAAATTCACCCCTCCAGTCCATTTTAGTTTGTTGATTCCTAGAATGTTGACATTCACTCTTGCCTTCTCCTGTTTGACCACTTCCAGTTCCTATGCAATATTGCTCTTTACAGCATCGGACCTTGCTTCTATCACCAGTCACATCCATAACTGGGTATTGTTTTGCTTTGGCTTCATCTTTTCATTCTTTCTGGAGTTATTTCTCCACTGCTCTCCTATAGCATATTGGGCACCTACCGACCTGGGGAGTTCCTCTTTTAGTATCCTATCATTTTGCCTTTTCATACTATTCATGGGGCTCTCAAGGCAAGAATACTGAAGTGGTGTGTCATTCCCTTCTCCAGTGGACCACATTCTGTCAGACCTCTTCACCATGACCTGTCCATCTTGGGTGGCCCCACACGGCATGGCTTAGTTTCACTGAGTTAGACAAGGCTGTGGTCCATGTGATCAGATTGACTAGTTTTCTGTGATTATGGTTTCAGTGTGTCTGCCCTCTGATGCCCTCTCTCAATACCTACCATCTCACTTGGGTTTCTCTTACCGGTGGCTGAGCCAGTGCAGGAGGGTCAAGAGGAGCTACTCCACGTTCAAGGTCAGGAGGGGCAACCTCGTCCAAGGTAAGGAGCAGTGGCTGTGCTTTGCTGGGGCAGCCATGAAGAGATACCCCACGTCCAAGGTAAGAGAAACCCAAGTGAGATGGTAGGTATTGCAAGAAATTCCACTACTGGGCATATATACTGAGAAAACCATTATTCAAAAAAAAAACACATGTACCCCAATGTCCATTGTAGCACTATTTACAATAGCCAGGATACAGAAGCAACCTAAATGTCCATTGACAGATGAATGGACGAAGAAGATGTGATGCATATATACAATGGAATATTACTGATCCATGCAAAGGCGGAAAAAATGGATCATTTGTAGTGATGTGGATGGACCTAGAAGCTGTCATACACAGTGACATAAGTCAAAAAGAGAAATACAAATATATATTAATGCATATATATAGTTAGGGTTGTAAAGAATTGGACATGACTAAGCGACTAACACTTGAAATCTGGGAAGATGGTGCAGATGTGACTATTTTCAGGGTAGGAATAGAGACTCAGATGTAGAGAATGGACATGTGGACACAGTGGGGGAAGAGGGGGAGGGTGGGAAGAATCGAGAAAGAAGCATTGGTTCACCGCCATGTATGAAACAGATAGCTAGTGGGAGCCTGTTGTATAACACAGGGAGCTCATCTCGGTGCTCTGTGATGACCTAGAGGGCTGGTATGTGGGGCTGGTGGGATAGAGGCTCAAGAAGGAGGGGATATATGTATACTAATAGCTGATCTTCAGTTATCCAATGGGCAATTGAAACTTTGTAATAAAAGTACATTGCAACGCTGTAATAAAAGTATAACTATCAAAACTATGATTGTTTTAGATTTTTTTAAAAAATTTAAGTCAAGTAAGATGCTATACTTAATAGAGAGGATTTCCTTATTGATCAGAAAGTGTTAGGCTCCTCAACTTTCCACACTGCTCAAAATAAGACATCCTCCAAAAGACATCATAAAGAAGGTAAAAAACAGCACATAGAATGAGAGAAATAAGCTCAAAATATCTATATGATAAGGACCTAGGATTCAAAATGCATAAACCACTCTGAATTTCAAAGGAAATATGATTAGAAACCATGCAATCAAGAAAAGAGTGGAGTGAAATAAGAAAAGAGTGGAGTGAAATATTTAAAGCGTTGAAAAAAATTATCACCTTGGACTTCTAAACCCAATATTATTATCCTCCAACTTGAAAGTAAAATAATGACTTTCTCAGACAAACAAATTTGTTGCCAACAGAACTGCCTTGCAAAAATTATCAAGAGAACTTCTTTAGGCAAAAAAAAACTATTGTTCGGAAGATATTATCTGATGTTTTCACATTGTTGTTCAGTGTGAAAATAAGAGATAGGAAGTACAGAAAAGCAGAGGAAAAAAGTTTTATTCATAAAACAGACACTACAGAATTTTTTAAAATTTTAAGTAACTACAGACACCAAAGTCAAGTATTTTAAACATAATTTTTAGGTTAAAGTGCTGCTGTGTGGTTCCATTTATATGAATTCAAAACAGGAATGAAACATAGTTGGTAAACTTATTGGTAAAAGAAAATCAATGGGAGTGTTAACAGTAATGTCAGGGTAGTTATTATCTCTCATACCAAGAGAAGAGATTACTATGGGAGAAAGTCACAAAGGATGCTCCAGGGGTTCAAGCAACATTTTATCTTCAAACTGGATCATGTTCACACATATCTCGTTTTAGCATTATGAAATATGTGTGTTATGCATGTAACTATTATGTATATGAAAATTTTTTATGCATGAGATTGTGTTTTGGAAACTGTCACAAATTAGAAGTGATTAACAGCTGGAGATCACCTTGCTCCTGGCTGCCCTAACACACACTAATCAGACCACATATAGATCAGGAGCTGTGACTTTAGTCACTACACCATTATATCTATGATTCTGTAACATTCTGCACCTGTAGAGTTAAATAAGAATGTAATCAAAATCTTCATCCTGAATCTTTCTAATTTTTGATAGTAATATTAATCTCTGTGAGTCTCCTCAAAAGCCAAAAGTTTTTATGACTCTTCTTAAAAGTGGGAAGACCAAGGACTTCCACATGGCCTAGAACAGCTCCTACTTACTCCCGGGTCAGAAAGCCAACAAGAAGACTCTCTCAGATGCTGAGATATCAATTCCTACTCCACACTTATGAACTAGGAATTAATTGCAAGGTAAAGTATTCTTCCAAGGTGGACTTGGTTCAGCGCTCCATTTATCAGCTGGCAAAGCCAATACTTAAGAAATTTAAAATGGTGTGGTATTTTCCTTTACTAGTTACCCTATGGAAAGAACACGGATCCATTTGAGGAAGGCTAGGAAAGATGTTCAGAGTACAATGCTTATGTTGTTACTGTAGGGAATACCTTATCTTTCATTCTTGACTGTGATAGATAGATATAGATATATCTCACCACAGTATATATATGTATGTGTATATATGTGTACACACACACACACACACATATATATAATGGGATATTTAATATAAGTTAGCAATGAGAAAGAAGGCAATCCTGCCATTTGTGACAACATGAACAGACCTTAAGGACATTAAACTAAGTGAACTAAGTCAAGGATAAATATATTATGATCACACATGTATGTGGAATCAGCAACAACAACAAATAGTCAAGTTTATAGATATAAAAAACAGAATAGTAATTGCTAATGTGGTAGTGGCAGGTGATGGAGAGTGAGCAAAATGAATGAAGGGGGTCAAAAGGTGAAAACTTCCAGTTATTAAATAAATAAGTCATGGGACAGCACAAACAATGTGGTGATCATACTTAATAATATTCTATTATATATTTGAAAGTTGCTAAATAACAGATCTTAAAAGTTCTTACAAAAGAAAAAAAATTGTCACTATGAATTTTGACAAATGTTAACTAAACTTACTGTGGTATTTTGCAATATATACAAATATTGAAATATTATTTTGTACACCCACTACTAATGTTATATGTCAAAAGGCAATCTATAGATTCATAGCAACCCCTATCAAATGACCAATGACATTTTTCACAAAACTAGAGTAAAAAAATATTTAAGTTATAAGGAAACAGAAAAGACTCTGAAGAACCAAACCAATCCTGACAAAGATAAATGAAGATGGAGGTATCAGGCTCCCTGACTTCAGACTATAATACAAAGCTACAGTAATCAAAACAGTACAGTACTATACAAAAACTTAAATTTAGACCAATGGAACCAGATGGAAAGCCCAGAAATAAATCCACACATGTATGGCCAAGTAATTTATGACAAAGGAGGCAAGAAAATACAGTAGAGAAAAGATAGTCTCTTCATAAGTGGTTCTGGGAATACTGGAAAGCTACATGTAAAAGAATTAGTTTGGAACACTCTCTAACACAAAAATAAAGTCAACATGGTTCAAAAACCCAAATATAAGGCTGGACACTACAAAACTCTTAGAGGAAAATAAAGGCAGAACACTCAGACATAAATCACAGAGGTAGCTTTCCTATTCACCACTAGAGTAATGAAAATAAAAGCAAAAACAAACAAATAGGACCTAATTTAACTAAAAGCATTTGCACAGCAGAGAAAACTATAAACAAAACAAAAAGACAAGCCATGGAATGGGAGAAAATACTTGCCAATGAAGTGATTGTCAAAGAATTCATATCTAAAATATGCAAGCAACTCTATGTCAAAAAAAAACAATAGCAACTCAATCAAAAAATGGGCAAAAGATCTAAATACACATTTCTCAAAGGAAGGCCTGCATGCTGCATTCTCAGTCACTCAGCTGTATCCAACTTTTTGCAGCCTCATGAACTGTACCCTGCCAGGCTCTTCTGTCCATGGGATTATCCAGGCAAGAATACTGGAGAGAGTTGCCACTTCCTCCTCCAAGGGATCTTCCATGCCCGAGGACCGAACCCACATCTCCTGCATCTCCTTCATTGGCAGGCAGATTCTTAACCACTTAGCCACTTGGAAAGTACAAAGGAAGGCATGCTGCTGCTGCTGCTAAGTCGCTTCAGTCGTGTCCGACTCAGTGCGACCCGATAGACGGCAGCCCACCAGGCTCCCCTGTCCATGGGATTTTCCAGGCAAGAGTCCTGGACTGCAGTGCCATTGCCTTCTCGAAAAAGAAGGCATACAGAGTGCCAAAAGCACATAACAAGATGCTCAACATCACTAGTAATTAGAGAATTGCAAATGGAAACTACAATGAATTATCACCTCCCACTGATCAGAACAGCCATCCTCAAAAAATCTACAAATAATAAATGCTGGAGAGAGTGTGGAGAAGAGAGAAACCTTGTACACTATTGGTGAGAATGTGAATTGTCACAACCTCTATGGAGAACAGTATGGAACTCCTTAAAAGAGTAAAAATAGAAATATCATGATCTAGTAATCCCACTCCTGTGCATATATCCAGAGAAAAACCATAATTTGAAAAGATACAGGCACTACAATGTTCATAGCAACACTATTTTAGAATAACCAAGACACAGAACCAACCTAAATGTCCACGGAGGCATGGATAGAGAAAGTGGTATTTTTATATATTTTTAATGATATAAATGAACTTATTTACAAAACAGAAATAGACTCACAGATTCCAAAAACAAACTTATAGTTACCAAACGGGAAACAAGGTGGGGTGAGAGATAATAGTTAGTAGCCTGGGATTAACATTCATATCAGTTCAGCTCAGCCACTCAGTCATGTCCAACTCTTTGCAACCCCATGGACTGCAGCACACCAGGCTTCCCTGTCCTTCACCAACTCCCAGAGCCTACTCAAACTCACACCCACTGATGCTATCCAACCACCTCACCCTTTGTCATCCCCTTCTCCTCCAGCCTTCAATTGTTCCCAGCATCAGGGTCTTTTCCAATGAGTCAGTTCTTTGCATCAGGTAGCCAAAGTATTGGAGTTTCAGCTTCAGCATCAGTCCTTTCAATGAATATTCAGGACTGATTTCCTTTAGGATTGGCTGGTTAGATTTTCTTGAAGTCCAAGGGACTCTCAAGAGTCTACTCCAACACCACAGTTCAAAAGCATCAATTCAACAGCACTCAGCTTTCTTTATGGTCTAACTCTCACACCCATACATGACTATTGGAAGAACCATAGCTTTGATTAGATGGATATTTGTTGGGAAAGTAATGTCTCTTCTTTTTAATATGCTGTCTAGAAAGGTCATAGCTTTTATGTGTATCTACATAATATAGCTTATTTGCTTTGTGAGTACACTACTTTGTCTTTAAACTTCAACAGAGCTTTCTTCACTTCCTTGTTCCGCAGGGTGTAGATCATAGGGTTCAGAAGGGGTGTCATAACAGTGTAGAAAACAGCCACAATTCTGTCCACAACCTCCTTGGAGCCTGGTCTCAGGTAAATGAAAACACCAGGGCCAAAGAAGCAAAGGACCACAATGGAGTGGGAGGCACAAGTCTGGAAGGCTCTCCATCTTCCCTCTGACGTGCGGATCTTCAGGATGGAATGGACGATGGACATGTAGGACAGCACAATAAGAAGAAAGCAGCCTGAGGCCACCACCCCAATGCTGACAAAGATCACCATCTCCACGGTGGATGTGTCTGCACAGGCCAGTTTGAGGATGGCTGGTGCATCACAGATGTAATGCTGGATCTGGTTGGGCCCGCAGAAGGGCAAATGGAACATCAGTGTGGTCTGGACAGCAGAGTGCACAGAGCCACTAAGCCATGTGGTTGTGGCCAAGATGGCACACGTCCTCCCACTCATCATGCTGGCATACCTGAGCGGGTAACTGATGGCCAGGAAGCGGTCATAGGACATGACGGTGTAGAGGAAGCACTCGGTGCTGCCCAGGAAGTGGAAGGAGTAGAGCTGGGCCACACAGCTGGGAAAGGAGACAGGACTGCCTTCTGGGGACACCAGGGTCATCAGCATTTTTGGTGTAGTGACCGTGGAGAACCACATGTCAATGAAGGACAAGTTGGTTAGGAAGTAGTACATGGGGGTGTGCAGGTGAGGATTCACTATAATCACCAACAGAATGAGTAGGTTCCCCACCAAAGTGAGGACATAAATCACCAGGAAGATTCCAAAGAGGAATGTGTCCAGCTTTGGGGCATGGGGAAGGCCCGTGAGGATGAACGTTGTTACTAGGCTCATGTTTGTCATTTCTCCAGGCTTTTGATCTCTCTTTCTCTCTATGGGAATATCAAGAGCACCCAGCATTTAATCAAGAACTGAGAACACATTTTCTATACAAAAATTGCATCATATATGCTACATAGTTCTCGGATCATACCAACTTTGTTTATAACAAGTCACCTTTGAAAAAAAGAATAGAAAGATTCTGTCTTCCTCTCTTATCTCTCTTACTCTTTCTCACACATAGAGACAGAAACACACACAGATATATGTTAAAAAAGTAGGAGAAATCAATTTTAAATTTCCACTGTTGTATCATAAATATTGCTAGTTCAGTTCAGTTTCTCAGTCATGTCTGAATCTTTGTGACCCCATCGACTGCAGCACGCCAAGCTTCCCTGTCCATCACTAACTCCTGAAACTTGCTCAAAATCATGTCCTCACGTCGGTGATGCCATCCAACCATCTCATCCTCTGTAGTCCCCTTCTCCTCCCTCCTTCAATCTTTCCTGGCATCAGGGTCTTTTCCAATGAGTTAGCTCTTTGCATCAGGTGGCCAAAGTATTGGAGTTTCAGCTTCAGCATCAGTCCTTCTAATGAATATTCAGGACTGATTTCCTTTCGGATTGGCTGGTTTGATCTCCTTGAAGTCCAAGGGACTCTCAAGAGTCTTCTCCAACACCACAGTTCAAAAGCATCAATTCTTCAGCACTCAGCTTTCTTTATACATGACTGCTGGAAAAACCATAGCCTTAACTAAACGGACCTTTGCTGGCAAAGTAATGTCTCTGCTTTTTAATATGCTGTCTAGGTTGGTCATAGCTTTTCTTCCAAGGAGAAACTGTTTTTTAATTTCATGGCTGCAGTCACCATCTGCAGTGATTTTGGAGCCAAAAAAAAAAAAAAGTCTGTCACTGTTTCTGTTGTTTCCCCATCTATTTACCATGAAGTGATGGGACCAGATGCCATGATCTTAGTATTCTAAATGTTGAGTTATAAGCTAACTTTTTGACTTTCCTCTTTCACTTTCATCAAGAAGCTCTTTAGTTCTTCTTCACTTTCTGCCATAAGGGTGCTGTCATCTGCATATCTGAGGTTTTTGGTATTTCTCCCTGAAAACTTGATTCCAGCTTATGCTTCATCCAGCCCAGCATTTCACATGATGTATTCTGCATGTAAGTTAAATAAGCAGGGTGACAATATGCAGCCTTGACATACTCTTTTCCCTATTTGGATCTAGTCTGTTGTTTCATGTTCAGTTCTAACTGTTGCTTCTTGACCTGCACACAGATATCTCAGGTGGCATGTAAGATGGTCTGGTATTCCCATCTCTTTAAGTATTTTCCACAATTTCTTTGATCCACACAGTCAAAGGCTTTGGCATAGTCAATAAAGAAGAAGTAGAAGTTTTTCCGGAACTTTCTTGCTTTTTCTATGATCCAGCGGATGTTGGCAATTTGATCTCTGGTTCTTCTGCCTTTTCTAAATCCAACTTGAACATCTGGAAGTTCACAGTTCACATACTGTTGAAGCCTGACTTGAAGAATTTTGAGCATTACTTAGCTACCGTTGGTAAACAATCCGCCTACAGGGCAGGAGACCCCGGTTTGATTCCTGGGTGGGGAAGATCCGCTGGAGAAGGAATAGGCTACAAACCTGGGCTTCCCTTTGGCTGATCTGGTAATGAATCTCTCTACAATGTGGGAGACCTGGGTTTGATCACTGGGTTAGGAAGATTCCCCTGGAGAAAGGAAAGGCTACCCATTACAGTATTCTGTCTTGGAGAATTCCATGGACTATACAGTCCATGGGGTTACAAAGAGTCAGACACAACTGAGTGACTTTCAGTTTGCTAACATCTGAGCTGAGTGCAGTTGTGCGGTAGTTGAACATTCTTTGACATTGCCTTTCTTTGGGTTTGGAATGAAAACTGACCTTTCCCAGTCCTGTGGCCCCTGCTGAGTTTTCCAAATTCGCTGGCATATTGAGGGCAGAACTTTGACAGCATTATCTTTTAGGATTTGAAATAGCTCATCTGGAATTCCATCACCTCCACTAGCTTTGTTCATAGTAATGCTTCCTAAGGCCCACTTGACTTCACATTCCAGGATGTCTGACTTTAGGTGAGTGATTATGCCATCATGGTTATCTGGGTCATGAAGATCTTTCTTGTATAGTTCTTCTGTGTGTTCTTACCACCTCTTCTTAATATCTTCTGCTTATGTTAGGTCCATACCATTTCTGTCCTTTATTGTGCCCATCTTTGCATGAAAGTTTCCCTTGGTATCACTAGTTTTCTTGAAGATATCTCTAGTCTTTCCCATTCTATTGTTTTCCTCTATTTCTTTGCATTGGGTATCTCTTCATGCTATTCTTTAGAACTCTTCATTTAAATGGGTATATCTTTCCTTTTCTCTGTTGCCTTTTGCTTCTCTTGTTTTCTCAGTTATTTGTAAGGCCTCCTCAGACAACCATGTTGACTTTTTGCATTTCTTTTTCGTGGGGATGGTCTTGATCACTGCCTTCTGTATAATGTCATGAACTTCCATCCATTGTTCTTCAGGCACTCTGCCTATCAGATCTAATCCCTGATTTGATTATTTCCACTGTAAGGGAAGGGATTTGATTTAGGTCATACCTGAATGGTCTAGTGGTTTTCCATACTTTCTTCAATTTAAGTCTGAATTTGGCAATAAGGAGTTCATGATCTGAGCCACAGTCAGCTCCCAGTCTTATTTTTGCTGACTGTATAGAGCGTCTCCATCTTTGACTGCAAAGAATATAATCAATCTGATTTCAGTACTGACCATCTGGTGATGTCCATGTGTAGAGTCTTCTCTTGTGTTGTTGGAAGAAGGTGTTTGCCATGACCAATGCATTCTCTTGGTGAAACTCTGTTAGCCTTTTCCCTCCTTTATTTTATACTCCAAGGCCAAATTTGCCTCTTACTCCAGGTGTTTCTTGACCTCCTACTTTTGTATGCCAGTTCCCTATAATGAAAATGTTGGTAGATGCCCAATATGCTACTGGAGAACAATGGAGAAATAAACCCAGAAAGAATGAAGAGATGGAGCCAAAGCAAAAACAACACCTAGTTATAAATGTGACTGGTGATGAAAATAAAGTATGATGCTGTAAAGAACAATATTGCATAGGAACCTGGAATGTTAGGTCCATGAATCAAGGCAAATTGGAAGTGGTCAAACAGGAGATTTTAAGAGTGAACATTGACATTTTCAGAATCAGTGAACTAAAATGGACTGGAGTGGATGAGTTTAACTCAGATGACCATAATATCTACTACTGTGGACAAGAATCCCTTAGAAGAAATGAAGTAGCCATCCTAGTCAACAGAAGAATCCAAAATGCAGTACTTGGATGCAATCTCAAAAATGACAGAATGATCTCTGTTCATTCCCAAGGCAAACCATTCAATATCACAGTAATCCAAGTCTATGCCCTGACCAGTAATGCTGAATAAACTGAAGTTGAATGGTTCTATGAAGACCTGCAAGACCTTCTAGAACTAACACCCAATATATATATTACTTAGCACCATAAAACAATTCAAATTTTCTGTTTGATTCTTTCTATGGGTCAGGTCACCTGAGTTCTCTGCTTCAGATCTCACAAAGTTGAAAATCAATGTGTCAGCTTCATCTGTAATCTCATATGGGGCACAAGATCACCTACCTCAGTGATCTTAGTAAAGCCCATACACAATAGATAAGTAAGATAAATAATGTAAAGTAGTTAGCAAAGTATCCAATGCTTTGTAAGTTCTCAATAATAGATAGCAAATTATATGAAACTGTTTTCTGCTTAAAAAAGCCATATAGGTATAGATAATATGGAGAGACAGAGACCGTAAGAGAGAGAAGGAGGGAGACAAAATAAATAAATTATCCTGTGCTATAGAGACTTTGCCATTTCAAAGCTACAGCTTCAGGGAAAATTTCATCACTAGTATTGATTAGTTCTGCTGTTTCATTAACACACACCACCTGCTTATATAGGAAATACTCTCAGTGCAGCTTAAGAATCTAAACTCCACTCAGAATCCCTATAACCTCCCATATGATCCAGAAAATGCCAGCCCTCATAACACTGCTGGCTGCATGCTTGTCTTTAAATTTTTAGACTAGACTAACCTCTGTGGTTGTTGTTCAGTCGCTCAGTCATATCCAACTCTTTGCGACACCATGGACTGTAGCACACCAGGCTTCCCTGTCCTTCACTGTCTCCCAAAGACAAACCTTTAGGAGGCTCTAAGAACAGAAACTTCATATGTGTTCTCACAACCACGATCCACTGGGTACAAGCTGGCATCTAATATTTTTATGCATATTTCTATCTTAAATATCTAAGTATTTTCCAGTATTGGCTTTGTTAGTGATGATATCCCTCCCCCATCTTCCACTCCTCATACTCATAAAACACAGTGATGCCCTCATAAGAGAAGACAATTCCATTAAGTATCTGATTCTTGTTTAAAATCTACTCCTTGTGACAAGAAATACAGAACCAACATAAGAGAAAGGAACCTATGTTACATGAATGTCAAGAAAAGTTGGAATTCTGTACAGTGAAAAGTGAGGTAGATGTTCTTAATTTAATCCAAAATATAGTTGATTTCAAGATTGTTACTCTTTTTCAAAGAAAGACTCACCAATATGAAAGAAATGAGTTTCTCTGCTCTTAGCAAAACTCATACACAATGGATCCTATCGTCACACAAAGTGCCTTCAGTTCAGTTCAGTCGTTCAGTCATGTCCAACTCTTTGCGACCCCATGAATCGCAGCACGCCAGGCCTCCCTGTCCATCAACAACTCCCGGAGTTCACTCAGACTCACATCCATCGAGTCAGTGATGCCATCCAGCCATCTCATTCTCGGTCGTCCCCTACTCTTCCTGCCCCCAATCCCTCCCAGCATCAGAGTCTTTTCCAATGAGTCAACTCTTCGCATGAGGTGGCCAAAGTACTGGAGTTTCAGCTTCAGCATCATTCCTTCCAAAGAAATCCCAGGGCTGATCTCCTTCAGAATGGACTGGTTGGATCTCCTTGCAGTCTAAGGGACTCTCAAGAGTCTTCTCCAACAACACAGTTCAAAAGCATCAATTTTTTGGTACTCAGCTTTCTTCACAGTCCAACTGTCAAATCCATACACGACCACAGGAAAAATCATAGCCTTGACTAGATGGACCTTTGTCAGCAAAGTAATGTCTCTGCTTTTGAATATGCTATCTAGGTTGGTCATAACTTTCCTTCCAAGGAATAAACGTCTTTTATTTCAAGACTGCAGTCACCATCTGCAGTGATTTTGGAGCCCAAAAAAATAAAGTCTGACACTGTTTCCCCATCTATTTACCATGAAGTGATGGGACCAGATGCCATGATCTTCGTTTTCTGAATGTTGAGCTTTAAGCCAAATTTTTCACTCTCAACTTTCACTTTCATCAAGAGGCTCTACAGTTCCTCTTCAATTTCTGCCATAAGGGTGGTGTCATTTGCATATCAAGTTATTGATATTTCTCCCAGCAATCTTGATTTCAGCCTGTGCTTCTTCCAGCCCAGTGTTTCTCATGATGTACTCTGCATAGAAGTTAAATAAGCAGGGTGACAATATACAGCCTTAACATACTCCTTTTCCTGTTTCGAGGCAGTCTGTTGTTCCATGTCCAGTTCTAACTACTGCTTCCTGACCTGCATAGAGGTATCTCAAGAGGCAGGTCAGGTGATCTGGTATTCCCATCTCTTTCAGAAGTTTCCACAGTTTATTGTGATCCACACAGTCAAAGGCTTTGTCATAGTCAATGAAGCAGAAATAGATGTTTTTCTGGAACTCTCTTGCTTTTTCCATGATCCAGCAGATGTTGGCAATTTGATCTCTGGTTCCTCTGTCTTTTCTAAAACCAGCTTGAACATCAGGAAATTCACGGTTCACGTATTGCTGAAGCCTGGCTTGGAGAATTTTGAGCATTACTTTACTAGCATGTGAGATGAGTGCAGTTGTGTGGTAGTTTGAGCATTCTTTGGCATTGCCTTTCTTTGGGGTAACAAAAACTGACCTTTTCCAGTCCTGTGGCCATTGCTGAGTTTTCCAAATTTGCTGGCATATTGACTGCAGCACTTTCACAGCATCATCTTTCAGGATTTGAAATAGCTCCACTGGAATGCCATCACCTCCACTAGCTTTGTTCGTAGTGATGCTTTCTAAGGCCCACTTGACTTCACATTCCAGGATGTCTGGCTCTAGATGAGTGATCACACCATCATGATTATTTTGGACTTGAAGATCTTTTTTGTACAGTTCCTCTGTGTATTCTTGCCACCTCTTCTTAATATCTTCTGCTTTTTTAGGTCTATATCATTTCTGTCCTTTATCGAGCCCATCTTTGCATGAAATGTTCCCTTGGTATCTCTAATTTTCTTGAAGAGATCTCTAGTCTTTCCCATTCTGTTCTTTACCTCTACTTGTTTGCATTCATCACTGAGGAAGTCTTTCTTATCTCTTCTTGCTATTCTTTGGGAACTCTGCATTCAGATGCTTATATCTTTCCTTTTCTCCTTTGCTTTTTGCTTCTCTTCTTTTCACAGCTATTTGTAAGGCCTCCCCAGACAGCCATTTTGCTTTTTGCATTTCTTTTCCATGGGGATGGTCTTAATCCCTGTCTCCTGTACAATGTCATGAACCTCAGTCCATAGTTCATCAGACACTCTATCTATCAGATCTAGGCCCTTAAATCTATTTCTCACTTCCACTGTATAATCATATGGGATTTGATTTAGGTCATACCTCAATGGTGTAGGGGTTTTCCTTACTTTCTTCAATTTGAGTCTGAATTTGGTAATAAGGAGTTCATGATCTGAGCCACAGTCAGCTCCTGGTCTTGTTTTTGTTGACTGTATAGAGCTTCTCCATCTTTGGGTGCAAAGAATATAATCAATCTGATTTTGGTGTTGACCATCTGGTGATGTCCATGTGTAGAGTTTTCTCTTGTGTTGTTGGAAGAAGGTGTTTGCCATGACCAGTGCATTTTCTTGGCAAAACTCTACTAGTCTTTGCCCTGCTTCATTCCTTATTCCAAGGCCAAATTTGCCTCTACATTAAAGGTCAGTTCAGCTCAGTCGCTCAGTCGTGTCTGACTCTGTGACCCCATGGACTGCAGCACGCCAGGCTTCCCTGTCCATCACCAACTCCCAGAGCCTACTCAAACCATGTCCATCGCATCGGTGATGCCATCAACCATCTCATCGTCTGTCATTCCCTTCTCCTCCTGCCTTCAATCTTTCCCAGCATATATTATATAATGTATTTTAAAATATACATTAAAAGTATATTGTCCAAATAAAAGAGTAAATAACAGAGACAATTTCACTAATCATCTACATGGATATCAGAACTCAAAAAAGGAATAAATATGTCTTAAATTTCTACTGCACCAGTGGGACCCATCATCAAGATAAATCACATTTATGTTAAGTATGAAATTTTTCATCAGGTGAATGGCAAGGCAGCCTGAAACCTAAGGCAGGAGTATCAGTTAGAGGTAATGATGTTCAGCTTGTATGTTCATGCCATAGCAACTTAGTCACTATTTGTATTACTAGGGAAGATCCCCTGGAGAAGAAGTATGACAACCCAATCCAGTATTCTTGCTTGGAGAATCCCATGGACAGAGGAGCCTGACAGGCCACGTCCATGTGGTCTCAAAGAGTCAGATATGATTAAGTGACTAAGCACAGCACAACACATTACTAACTGTATATATATGGATATGTATATCTGTGTGTATAAACATATACATCCATATGTATGCAGTGAGTGTGTGTGTGTGTATAAATAGAGAGAGAGAGAGAGAGAGACAAAGACTTAATAACCACCTTTAGAAGGAAGTCTAACAATTCCCAGAGAAGGCAATGGCACCCCACTCCAGTACTCTTGCCTGGAAAATCCCATGGATGGAGGAGCCTGGTAGGCTGCAGGCCACGGGGTCGCGAAGAGTCAGACACGACTAAGCGACTTCACTTTCACTTTTCACTTTCATGCATTGGAGAAGGAAATGGCAACCCACTCCAGTGTTCTTGCCTGGAGAATCCCAGGGACAGCAGAGCCTGGTGGGCTGCCGTCTCTGGGGTCACACAGAGTTGGACACGACTGAAGCGACTTAGCAGCAGCAGCAGCAGCAGCAGTTAACAATACCCAAGTATCTTATCTCTGAATGGAAGTTTAGGAAGGAAAGCAAGAGCAAGAGGAAATGAGAGAAATCTACTTTTCTAAGAACTCACCGCCATTATGTGATTCCTTTCAATATAAACCTCATTTGTGTTTATCCCTCACCCTGCCAAAATGTGTAACTTTCTACATGCTATGTCAAGGCACTTGTTTGCAAGTTAATACTCAAAGAACTGGTGTACCTGTGGTTGTTTGTGGAGTGGCTCATTTCTGTTCTAGGACCCCACTAGTTGAAGGGCAGAGAATGGAAACTCACACAGCTAGACAAGCAGAAGCATAACTTGATTTACTTTCTCAGGGAATAGGATTACTCTTGAGTTTCCTGGATGATCAGAAAAACAATTGAAAGGGACTAATTAAAGGGTTTTAAAAGTCACGCATATATTTCCCTGTGTGTTTGTTATTTGAACACTCCTGAGAAAAGTTCGTGTATTTCTGGAGCTTGACGTTTTACCTAAGAGGAAAGAAGGATCCAGTTATCCTATTCCCTCATCAGTGTTGCAGAGAAACTCACAAGGGTTTACTCTCAACATAAAACTGCACAGAACCCAAAAGTGATCATCTTCTTTTGTACTCGCATCTTATATCTCACTTCCTCTTGCACCCTATTTTAAGGTGATTTAAAACTGCTGAATTTCTAAACATTTTTAACAGCTGAATTTATACATAACTATGGCATTTTTTATTACGGTTGTTTAGGTAAAGATATTTTAAAGAAAAAAAAAGAAGGCTGACCATAAAAAATGCATTGAACTATATTGATTGCATTTTATTTGGTTTTGAAACTTTAATGAGAAAAAAATATATCAAGCTCAAGAACACTGGAGGGGGGGCTTTGACTTCATTTTAAAATACAAATTTAGATGTGACATGATAGAGGTGCTAACTATTGATACAATAGCAATTATAGTATATAAGTACATCAGGTCAACATGCTGTAAACCTTAAATTTACACAGTGTTATAAGTCAAATATATTTCAATAAGAAAGAACATTTGTGATGTAAGTAAATGAATCTTTGAAGAATTATTTAAAAACAAAACAAATTAAAAAATAAAATAAAAATTATGCAGCTAATTTTCTTTGATTGTATGTAATACAGCTAGAGCTTAATAACCATACTACAGGTTGAGAAAAGAATTGAGAACTTACTTAAACCAATTTTCTAAACAGCACTTTAGTTAATAAGATAATTATAATTATTTAGCTCCTTATTTTGCAGAAAATACTGACAGTATGCCATATCTAAAATGAAATTAATTCCAGATGAAGTAAAGATTTAAATAAAGAAGGAAAAAACAAAGCATTAAAACAATATATAAACAAAACCAGAAAATCTAGGGAAAACCTTCATAATGAATTTTGATATCTGGTCTTTCAAATCTTCAAGTTTTTCCTTCTCTAGATTATCTATGCCATTTTGTGAGTCCCTCTCCACTTGAAAACACATTATAGGGTCCACATATCTACAGAATAAAGTGATGAGATTATCTCTAGAATTTCATTGAATCTGTAAGCAATTTGAGGAGAATAAGAATCTTTCAAATTTTGTCTTTCAAGCCATGAGCAATTTATGATCCATCATTTCTTCAGCAACTTTTATATATCTCTCAAAAGACATTTTTCAGTTTCTATTGTTGTGGTCTTATACATCATTACTTATATTTTTATCCAGATCAAACAAAGTTTTTTCAACCTCAGCACTATTGACATTTGGAGCAAGACAAGTCTTGTGGGGGTCTGTCCCGTGCATCATAAGATGTTCAGCAGCATCCATGATCTCTAGCCACTAGATGCCAGCCTCTGAGACAATCAACAACTTCTACAGACATTTTCAAATCACAGTTGAGAGCCACTGATCTAGATATTTAATAAACATTTGCTTTTTATTTTGAACCAAAACAGCTGGGCACAAATTATAAGTGCATAAACCATTTTCACGTGTGTAATAGAGCACAGATTCTCTTTGCTGTAATCCAATGTGTGGCTATACCACAATTTATTTTTAATTCAACAGTACATAGGCTGTTGAATAGCCTCCAATTTAGCCTGTTAAAAATAGTGCTACAAAAAATTAGAATATATGTTTCATGTGTATATACATATGAAATTTTCTTTGGCAAATCTATATATAATATATTATATATAACATACATAATCTTATACATGTTATATATTGTAGGTTATATGTTATATGTCTTCCTTTTTAGACTTCCCTGGTGGTAAAGAATCTGCCTGCCAATGCAGAAGACATGGGTTTGATCTTTATGTGTCAAGAAGATCCAATGGAGACAGAAATGATAACACACTCTAGTATTCTTGCCTGGGAAACCCCATGACCAGAGGAGCCTGATGGGCTACAGTCCATGGGGTTGCAAAAGAGTCGGACGCGACTGAGCGACTAAACAAAAACAGTCTTCCTTTTGGAGCCACATTCAGATTTGTATAAGCACACACATGTATTTCTACCAGATATATACCTAGGAATGGAATTGCTGAGTCACAGAGAATGTTTATCATTGTTTAGTAGATTCTGCCAGAGTTTTACCAGTTTATTCTCCCAGTGTCAGTGCATGAAATTTCCAGTTGTTTCACATATGACCATCATTTGGCATCATTGATCTTCTCCACTTTGGCAGCTAATGGGTGTGAAGTGATATTTTATTGGGGTGGAGTTTTTCTCTTCCGGATGAAAAATGAAGTTGAGTATCTTTTAGTTATTTGATTTTTGGATGATATTGTGAATGTTATATTTTTGAAATTTCACTACTATCTTTCATTCTTAAATTTATCATTTCTCTTATTACCAAGTCACATTAAGAGAGTGAAAGGCAAGCTGCAGAGTGGGAGATAGTAATTGTAATACACATTTTTCACAAAGAACTCAGATCCAGAATAAATTGTATTCGCAAATCAACAACAAAAAAAAGGAGAGCCCCCTCTCAAATTGGAAAACTGAGCAAAGAATACGGATCAGCAATTCACAGTTGATGATTAAAATGACCTTGGAAAGATGAGTAAACTCATTGAAAAGAAAGTGAAAGTGAAGTCACTCAGTCATGTCCAACTCTTTGCAAGCCGATGGACTGTAGCCCACCAGGCTCCTCTGTCCATGGGATTCTCCAGGCAAGAACACTGGAGTGGGTTGCCGTTGCCTTCTCCAGGGAATCTTCCCAACCAAGGGATCGAATCCGGGTCTCCTGCATTGCAGGCAGATGCTTTACCCTCTGAGCCACCGAGACCCCATTTCAATCACTGGGTGGGGAAGATCCCCTGGAGAAGGAAATGGCAACCTACTCCAGTATTCTTGCCTGGAAAATCCCATGGACAGAGGAGCCCAGCAGGCTACAGTCAATAGAGTCTCACAGAGTCAGACACGACTTAAGAGACTTAGCAGGCAGGCAGGCAGAGCTGATTCACTGTGTTATACATCAGAAACTATCACAACATTGTAAAGCAATTACACTCCAATTTAAAAAGAAAGAAAGAAATTCAAAGAGCATTTTTATAGTAATTAACATATGATATTCATATAGCATCTTTGGGGTTCCATAAATGTTTCAAGCTAATAAGCATGACCCCTGGTCACTTTTGATAGGATGGGTATCCAAAATATGAGAACAATGTTCCTTGAAAATATTTTGCTGATGATAACCTTGAATGCAGAAAACACCCCCCACATTTTACCAAGGAGGAAGAGATGTATTTTTGTCTTCATTTTGCCCACAGTGAGCAAAAGAGGATCACACTGTAAACATTTGAGTTAACACCTTAGTGCAGTCCACCTAATGTCTCCACATGCCCACCACAGGGACACGGCAAGAATGCACCTACTGGCTTCTTATGGTTGGATGAGGCAGGTCCTGGGCAATGTGAATGCATGGTCTGGGCACTGAGATTATCAGAAAAAGAAAGAGATCTGAAATGTTTTGAATTTAGCCTCTTGTGTCCAAATTTTCTTCTTAGAATAAAAGACTCAGAATACATTATGATTTGGCCTGAAAAGTAGAAGCTCTGTGAATTTGGGGCAGATATCAAAACACATAAACTAAAACAGACTTTGTATTATTCATGTGCTACCTGTTATTATTATGAGTTATATGTTTGGGGCAATCTTTTATCTTCTATGTCATTTGATTTTCAGACTGTGACTCACTCAACTATCCAACTTCAGTTAGATGCCATGCAATTTACTATGGCACCACATATACACTTGATGACAGTCTGAACCTCGCTTGCTTACTTATGCGTTTCACATTTGGTGGTGTACAGTACCAGAGTTTTTGGAGCACAAATGCTGTCTTGACATTCTGGATTTCCTGTGCCTTAAATATAGATGTGTGTGTGTGTGTTTGTGGGGGGGGGGCACGTGTGTGTGTGTGCTCAGTCACTTTAGTCATGTCTGACTCTTTTCAACCCTATGGACTATAGCCTGCCAGGCTCCTCTAGGTCCAGGGGATTCTCCAGGCAGGAATATTGGAGTGGGTTGCCATTTCCTTCTCCATAGGCTCTTCCTGACAAAGAGATCAAACTCATTTCTCCCACATTGGCAGACAGATTCTTTACCTCTGAGCCACAAACAAAGACCTGTTAGCTATTTACTTTTTATGATGTAACTATTTACTTCTATAATTTAAGATCCTTTTCAAGTACAAATTAACACAGAAAATATAGCTTCAAGCAATCGATCATACATATCATGCTACTACAAACAATATTTTAAAATTTCAGGTTAACAGGGGAATGACATGATAATAATGAGTCTCAGAGGACAAATTCAGTGCTCCACAGCAGTTATTTCAAGGAGGGACTCAAGAGAATACATCAAAATACAGCATAATGTGTTGAAAGTTTTGCTCAGCTTTCATCATTTCCTAAGTGGAATGCAACCATCACTCTGAATTATTTGATTCCTTTTTATTATTAATAATGACATGGTGAAGTGTTTATACAATAAGGTAGCTCCAATTAATATTTGATAATATCAAGGATTGTTAAAGTATTCTAATTATCCATTACTCTTTGTTTTCTGAGATCTTTCATTCCATCCCACCTCTATCATCTTTATTTGTCTCTTCTCTTATCCCTTTTTCAATTGTGTAAATTAGAAATGTACAAGGAATAATTATGGGCAGACCCTCTGAGTTTTAGGGTAACTTTTACTACTTCAAGCGAAATGAGGAAAAAAAGGGGAAAAAAATTCAGACATAGGAAATTTGATGCAATAGCTTTATCTCCTAATGGAAATACCTGACAAACAAGGATTTGACCAAGGAAAGCAGGAATAGCATGGAGAGAAAGAGAAGGCCCCTGTTTAGGAGAGATATCTAATAGTATGAGTGCACATCAGAACTTGGGTCCCTCAGAAAGTATAAACATCCTGGGAAATGGAAAGAGCCTGTAACAGGGAGAACATCATAAAGAAAACAGACCAAGATTTATGAAGGTGGATTACTATACAGGGTATGACAGTATTTCTCCTTGAGGAGTCCACAATTTAATGTGGAGCATGTAAAAAAGCAGTGTGATGAAGCATTTAGAATCTAAGTCAGGCAGAGGTAGGGTAACTAAGGTACTTTTCACAGTATATGAGGGAAAGTTTTTTCAAAACCTACATTTGATATGTAAACTACACATAACTGTACAAAATTCTGTGCTTTTTTATTTCAGTGGTTATTGACATCCGTTGATATTGTCCTGCTCCCCAAACAGTTAAAAGTTTCCTGATATTTAGTGATAGCAATGCAGGGTAGAATTTAACACAATGGGCTTTGGTGTCAGATATCTGGGGTTAAGCCTTGACCAAATTCCTTACT
Organism: Oryx dammah; assembly: GCF_014754425.2. NCBI lineage: Eukaryota > Metazoa > Chordata > Mammalia > Artiodactyla > Bovidae > Oryx > Oryx dammah. The sequence goes on along the minus strand of NW_024070199.1, from coordinate 25,772,845 downwards.
AACTGTGTGAATCTGAGTAGCCATCCTAATCTTCAGTTTTGACTTCTTATGAATCAACAGTACCTATTTTATAAGGTTCTTATAATGGTTATCTTATAAAATGTCCAGCATATCCCAAGCTCAAAAATGTTTATGCTTTTGTCTCTCAATTATTCTGGAATAATTTAAGAACATATAATTTTAATGTTTCATGGATTTTATTATGGTTTAATTATGTGAAAACTAGTAAATATGGAAATGTCAAAATTACCAAAATAATTAGAAAAATTACATTGTCAGTAATGGTGTTAATCACGACAGTAATTTATTACCAGTGATTTAAAGAAAGTTATATTCATGCATCTTTCAAATATTATGTTAGTGGCTACAGAATCATTGAAATAATTCATAAAAGAAATGACATTACTTTGCCAACAAAGGTCCATCTAGTCAAGGCTATGGTTTTTCCTGTGGTCATGTATGGATGTGAGAGTTGGACTGTGAAGAAGGCTGAGCACCGAAGAATTGATGCTTTTGAACTGTGGTGTTGGAGAAGATTCTTGAGAGTCCCTTGGACTGCAAGGAGATCCAACCAGTCCATTCTGAAGGAGATCAGCCCTGGGATTTCTTTGGAAGGAATGATGCTAAAGCTGAAACTCCAATACTTTGGCCACCTCATGCGAGGAGTTGACTCACTGAAAAAGACTCTGATGCCGGGAGGGATTGGGGGCAGGAGGAGAAGGGGACGACAGAGGATGAGATGGCTGGATGGCATCACTGACTCGATGGACGTGAGTCTGAGTGAACTCCGGGGGTTGGTGATGGACAGGGAGGCCTGGCGTGCTGTGATTCATGGGGTCGCAAAGAGTCGGACACGACTGAGCGACTGAACTGAACTGAAGATTTAAACCCAAATTTGTCTTCAAAGCTTGGCTGCTTCTTAAAATACAAGTCTGCTTTCAAGTAGCTATCAGAACAAGCATGTACATACTAAGGGCCTCACAGGGAGGAATGGCATTTAGGCTCATGGTAAAGAATCAGCCTGCCAATGCGGGAGATGCAGAAGTCGCGGTTTTGATCCTTGAGTCAGGAAGACCCCAGGGAGGAGGAAATGGCAGCGCACTCCAGTATTCTTGCCTGGAAAATCCCGTGGACAGAGGAGCCTGGAAGACTACAGTCCTTGGGGTCACAAAGAGTCAGACACAACTAAGCATGCATGCATGCATAACAGAGTTGGTTCTGAACTGGTTGCACAGAGGCAGAGAGTGGTACTGTCCAGGGCTGAACAATCAGAGATGTCTTAACACAGGACCCCCTGGACTGAAGAGCTGGAAAGTCTGAGGGAGCAAAATGGTGGCTGACCAAGGGCACAGATCATGGAGCATGTAGAATCCACACACAGAGATTTAACCCGTGACTTATTACCATGATTAATGATTTGTTGTTTTCTTTCAAATGAAAATTAGTTTGTCAGATGTAGTAATTGAGGACACTAATTACACATAGCTGCACAGGCCCTGCCCCAGGCAAAATTGAATGTCTTTGGTTTTGATTTGTTACCTCCTTTCTTGGCAGCATCTCCTTCCTCTCACAGGCCCAGGATTTTATGCTGCCTTTATCTTTTCCTTCCAGAAGACAATTGTTGTAATAAATGAGCTCATAATAGAGTTGGCTGGTAATTAAAAAAAAAAAAAAAGAAATGATTCTGAAAATCATGCTATCCGGCTGGTAATCCCAGGTTTGAATTTTTTAATTTGAATTTATTTATTTTATTTTTTTAATGTTTTTTTAATGGTCTTGATTTTGTTTATTTATTTTTTTAAATATAAATTTATTTAATTGGAGGTTAATTACTTTACAATATTGTATTGGTTTTGCCATACATCAACATGAATCCACCACAGGTGTACACGTATTCCCAATCCTGAACCCACCTCCCACCTCCCTCCCCATACCATCCCCCTGGGTCATCCCAGTGCACCTGCCCCAAGCATCCTGTATCATGCATCAAACCTAGACTGGCAATTCGTTTCTTATATGATATTATATATGTTTCAATGCCATTCACGCAAATCATCCCAGGTTTGAATTTTAAAACTTTAAGAACTTATTGTGAATCAGTATCACTCAAAGCACTTTTACTTCTACTAACTCATTTAATCCTCCTGAAAGTATTGTGAGATAAGATCTTTCACAGATGAGAAATAGAGATACAGAGCACAAAATTATTTCTAAACTTTTTTGAGCCAATATTTGCTTTCATCTGCATGCAGTTATAGCACTTCATCCATTACACATGGAAGTCCACTTGTATGGGCTGTGTAGCTATTCATTGAGTTTTTTAGGCTGTTTTTTTCTTTTCCAGGCCTCATTTTTCTAACTTGTAAAAGAAATACGTTGAAATTCCATGCTACCAAGTGACTTAATTGCACTTTAATTTTTCTACTTTCTAAGTAAGAAGCACCCTTGGCTCCCTGCAATGTGGGGTGTCCTTGTCCTAGAGAAGGTTGAGGTTTGGTGAATCTGAATTTCCAAGACTCTAAAATATTGAGAGTAGGAGCTCTCTGAGCAACATGACCATCACCAACATCCATTGTAAAATGACCCCGCATAGAATGGTTGGGCTGAATATGGGCACCTGGTCCATTAAAACAGGAAATCAAGGTCAGATTACGTGATGGAGACTGGAGAGGTCTGACGGTAGCTTCCTCCTGATCACATAAAGGTGGTGATAGTTCCCAGTATCTGAAAGGAGCCTGTCAGAGCCACAGGTTGTCCTGGCAGACATACCTAGAGAGACAGCAAGCTGCTCAGAAGTGTGGGACTCTCAATGTGGGAGCACTGACCAGGGTCAAATGTGCTAGGAAGAGGACTAGTTACTTTGGGGCCTTCACATACAACTCACACATACATATACACAGACACACACACACACAGTCACAAAAAGAATTGAGGAGACAGGTACACAACTGCATCCATGAGTAAGTCACCTCTGATAATTCATGCTATCCTTGAACTGTGTTCCCAAAATTCTATATCCCCAATTTATGTGCATAAGACATAAACAAAAAGTATATCGTCAATGTAAGTATATGTAAATAATTCATTCCTCTGCATCCAAGATCCAGACTAAATATTTCCCTTTTAAAATGGTAAAAATTATGTCATAATCAATTCTAAGTCAACAAAACTAGAGGAAAAGTAAAAAGAAACATGTTGCAGATAAATGAATGAATAGCATGTTCACAGTAAATTTAAAAATTGCGATTTTTAAATTCCTTTAAAAAATCTGTGAAATAAATATTTCTAAGTATTTTGTTTAAAGTTTAATATTGAGAACTATTGACAAAATACGTTTCACATTGAAGAAATTATATTACTATATTATACTATATTTCTATGCTATATATACTATGTAATACTACATTTTTTAAATGAGCAAGACTACATTGCCGAGATCATTTACTCTGTGGATCCATTACTTTGTCTTTAAGCTTGAGCAGAGCTTTCTTCACTTCCTTGTTCCTCAGAGTGTAGACCACAGGGTTCAGAAGGGGCGTCATCACAGTGTAGAAAACAGCCACAATCCTATCCACAACCTCCTTGGAGCCTGGTCTCAGATAAATGAAAACAAGGGGAACACAGAAGCAAAGGACCACAATGCAGTGGGAGGCACAGGTCTGGAAGGCTCTCCATCTCCCCTCTGAGGTGTGGATCTTCAGGATGGAATGGACGATGGATACGTAGGACAGCACTATCAGGATAAAACAGCCCAAGGCCACCACCCCAATGTTGACAAAGATCACCATCTCCACGGTGGACATGTCTGCACAAGCCAGTTTGAGGACAGATGGTGCATCACAGATGTAATGCTGAATCTGGTTGGGCCCACAGAAGGGCAAACGGAATGTCAGTGTGGTCTGGGCAGCAGAGTGCAGAGAGCCACTGAGCCACGTGGTTGTGGCCAGGATGGCACATGTCCTCTCACTCATCATGCTGGCATACCTGAGAGGGTGACTGATGGCCAGGAATCGGTCATAGGACATGACGGTGTAGAGGAAGCACTCAGTGCTGACCAGGAAGTCAAAGGAGTAAAACTGGGCCACACAGCTATGAAAAGAGATAGGACTGCCTTCGGGTGATACCAGGGTCATCAGCATTTTGGGCACAGTGACCGTGGAGTACCACATGTCAATGAAGGACAGGTTGCTTAGGAAGTAGTACATGGGGGTGTGCAGGTGAGGATTCACTATAATCACCAGCAGGATGAGTAGGTTCCCCACCACAGTGAGGATATAGATCACCAGGAAGATTCCAAAGAGGAGCGTGTCCAGCTCTGGTGCATGGGGAAGGCCCGTGAGGATGAACGTTGTCACTAGACTCATGTTCGTCATTTCTCCACGCTTTTGATCTCTCTCTCTCTATGGGTATGTCAAGAGCACCCAGCATTTAGTCGAGAATTGACAACTCATTCTTTATATGAAATCTGGATCATACATCATACATAATTCTAGAGTTATATTCCACTTTGCTTATCACAAGTCTCCTTTGTAAAAGGAGATAGAATGTTTTCATCTTCTCTTTCTCTCACTGTCAATGACATAGAATCATACAGAGATATATGTTAAAAAAATTGGCAGAAAAGCACTGTAAATTTACCTTGGTGTATCATAAATATCACTAACTTAGTAAAGAAATAGAGGAAAAGAACAGAATGGGAAAGACTAGAGATCTCTTCAAGAAAATTAGAGATACCAAGGGAATATTTCATGCAAAGATGGGCTCAATAAAGGACAGAAATCGTATGGACCTAACAGAAGCAGAAGATATTAAGAACAGGTGGCAAGAATACACAGAAGAACTGTACAAAAAAGATCTTCATGACCTGGATAATCATGATGGTGTGATCACTCATTTAGAGCCAGACATCTTGGAATGTGAAGTCAAGTGGGCCTTGGAAAGCATCACTATGAACAAAGCTAGTGGAGGTGATGGAATTCGAGTTGAGCTGTTTCAAATCCTGAAAGATGATGCTATGAAAGTGCTGCACTCAATATGCCAGCAAATTTGGAAAACTCAGCAGTGGCCACAAGACTGGAAAAGGTCAGTTTTCATTCCAATCCCAAAGAAAGGCAATGCCAAAGAATGCTCAAACTACTGCACAGTTGCACTCATCTCACATGCTAGTAAAGTAATTCTCAAAATTCTCCAAACCAGGCTTCAGCAATACGTGAACCGTGAACTTCCAAATGTTCAAGTTGGTTTTGGAAAAGGCAGAGGAGTGAGAGATCAAATTGCCAACATCTGCTGGATCATGGAAAAAGCAAGAGAGTTCCAGAAAAACATCTATTTCTGCTTTATTGACTATGCCAAAGCCTTTGACTGTGTGGATCACAATAAACTATGGAAACTTCTGAAAGAGATGGGAATACCAGAACACCTGACCTGCCTCTTGAGAAATCTGTATGCAGGTCAGGAAGCAACAGTTAGAACTGGACATGGAACAACAGACTGGTTCCAAATAGGCAAAGGAGTACGTCAAGGCTGTCTATTGTCACCCTGCTTATTTAACTTCTATGCAGAGTACATCATGAGAAATGCTGGACTGGAAGAAACACAAGCTGGAATCAAGATTGCCAGGATAAATATCTATAACTTCAGATATGCAGATGACACCACCCTTATGGCAGAAAGTGAAGAGGAACTCAAAAGCCTCCTCATGAAAGTGAAAGAGGAGAGTGAAAAAGTTGGCTTAAAGCTCAACATTCAGAAAACGAAGATCATGGCATTCGGTCCCATCACTTCATGGCAAATAGATGGGAAACAGTGGAAACAGTGGCAGACTTTATTTTGGGGGGCTCCAAAATCACTGCAGATGATGACTGCAGCCATGAAATTAAAAGACGCTTACTCCTTGGAAGAAAAGTTATGACCAACCTAGATAGCATATTCAAAAGCAGAGACATTACCTTGCCGACTAAGGTCCGTCTAGTCAAGGCTATGGTTTTTCCTGTGGTCATGTATGGATGTGAGAGTTGGACTGTGAAGAAAGCTGAGCACCGAAGAATTGATGCTTTTGAAGTGCGGCGTTGGAGAAGACTCTTGAGAGTCCCTTGGACTGCAAGAAGATCCAACCAGTCCATTCTGAAGGAGATCAACCCTGGATTTCTTAGGAAGGAATGATGCTAAAGCTGAAACTCCAGTACTTTGGCCACCTCATGCGAAGAGTTGACTCATTGGAAAAGACTTTGATACTGGGAGGGACTGGGGGCAGGAGGAGAAGGGGACAACAGAGGATGAGATGGCTGGATGGCATCACTGACTCGATGAACGTGAATCTGAGTGAACTCCAGGAGTTGGTGATGGACAGGGAGGCCTGGTATGCTGTGATTCATGGGGTCACCAAGAGTCAGACATGACTGAGCGGCTGAACTGAAGTACCATAAAACAACGCAAGTTTTCTATTTAGTGTTCTCCATCGGTCATGTCAGCTTCATCCTCTGCTCCAGGCTTCACAATGTTGAAATCAAAGTTTCAGCTTGTTCTCTAATCTCACCTGAAGCTCAGGATCACCCGTCTCAGTGAAGATGTCAGTACCTAATAAGATAATAAATGTAAGGTATTTAGTAAAGTGCCTATGTTAATAGGTACTCAACAAATGATTGCATACTATATGAAGCTGCTGCCTTATTTTTTTTAATGTATGTATATAGATATATGGAGAGACAGACAGACAGAGAGGTGAGTAGAGAGGGAAAGTAAATTCTCATTGTGCTATAGAGACATCAATTTCACAGCTTCAACTTTGTGGAAGATTTCACCACTGTTATTGGTACTCACGTCTCACTAACACCACTACCTGCTTTTATAGGAAATACTCTCAGAGCAGGTTAAGAGTGTAAACTCCATATAGAGTCCCTACTGCCTCCCATATGATCCAGGAAATAGCAACCCTCATAACACTGCTGGCCACATGCTTGTCTTATTTTAGATAGTCTTTCGTGAGGCTCTAAGAACATAAACTTCATGTGTCCTCCCAACTACAATCCACTGGGTAGGGACTGGCTTCTAGTATATTGACACATATTGCTATCTTAAATATCTATGTATTTTATAGTATTGGCTTTGTTAGAGACGATATTCCTCCCCCCCCACCTTCTACTCCTCGTATTCATAAATCCAGGTGATGCCCTCATAAGGGAAGACAATTCCATCAAGTATCAGATTCTTATTTAAAACCTACTATTTGTGACAAGAAATACAGAACCATTGTAAGATAAAAGAACCTATGATAGCATAACATCAAGAAACTTTAAAATTGTGTACTATGGAAAGTGAGGCAGAAATGATGGTTTTAATTTAATCCAAAATATCCCTGGTGGCTCAGAGGTTAAAGCATCTGCCTGCAATGTGGGAGACCTGGGTTCGATCCCTGGGTCAGGAAGATCCTCTGGAGAAGGAAATGGCAACCCACTCCAGTATTCTTGCCTGGAGAATCCCATGGACAGAGGAGCCTGGTGAGCTACAGTTCATGGGGTCGCAAAGAGTCAGACACGACTGAGCAACTTAGCTTAGCTTAGCTTAAAATATTGTCAAAGTCAAGACATAGTATATTTCAAGTGAAGACTCATCAACAATGAGAGAAATGAGGTTCTCTGCTCTTAGCAAACCCATACACAACAGATCCTATCTCCACACAATGTGCCTTAAGCTACATTAAAGCCGTATTTCAAATGAAAGAGTAAATAACAGAGACACTTACCCTAATATCCTATGTGGATGTCAAAATTCAAAAAACAGAACAAATGTATCTCTAAAATTTCTACTGCACCAGTGGAGTCCCATCATAAGGAAAAATCACATTTAGATTAAAGTATGAAAATTTTCATCAGGTGAATTGCAAGGTAGCCTGAGACCTAAGGCAGAAGTATCAGTGAGAGGTATCAGTGTTTGACTTGTCTTTTATGCCATAGCAACTTAGTAACTAATCATAGGTCCTTATTACTAACTGTATATACAGATATGTATATGTTGCATGTACATATATAATGTGTGTGTGTGTGCAATTTGTATATATACTACATACCTACAGAGAGAAAGAATAAATTAGAAACAGACAGAGGAAAAGACAGACAGACAGGACTTGACAGCCACATTTAGGAGGAAATCTAACAACATCTTATCTCTGAATGGAAGCTTAAGAAGGAAAGCAAATGGAAATGAGAGAAATCTACCTTCGTAAGAACTCACCTGCACTATGTGATTCATTACAACATAAAACTCATTTGTGTTTACCCCCCAGCCTGCCAAAATATTTAACTTTCTACATGCTACATCAAGGTACTTGTTTGCAAGTTAATACTGAAAGAGCTGGCATACCTGTGATTGCTTGCGGAGAAAGAGCAGTTCATTTCTGTTATAGGACCCAACTAGTTGAAGGGCCAAGAATGGAAACTAACATAGCTAGACAGGCAGGAGCTTAATTTGATTTACTTTCACAAGGAATTGAATTACCCTTGGGTTTCCTGAATGATCAGAAAAACAACAAAAAAGAATCTAATTAACAGTTTTTAAAAATCACATGTATATCTCCCTGTATGTTTGTTATTTGAACACTCCTGAGAAGAGTTCATGTCTTTCTGGAGCTAGCAGTTTTACCTAAGGGGAAAGAAGGACTGTTTACCCTATTCCCTCATCAGTGAGGCAGATAAACTCACAACGGTTTATTCTCAACTTAAAATTGCCCAGAACCTACAAATTATTATCTCTTATTTCTGCACTCCATCTCACATCTCACTCTTTCTTTCAGCATATTTTAAGGTGATTTAAATTTAGTGGTCTAAATTCCCAAACTGTTTTACAGCTGTTTTTAGATATCTGTGGTAGTCATTACTATGTTTGTTTAGGTAAAGACATTTTAAAGAAAATAAGCAAACAAGCCAACCATGAAAAATAACGCTCTGAACTAAATCGATTGCATTTTAAAATACAAATTTTGCATCTCATCCTCTTTGATCATATGTTATAAAGTTAAAGAGCTTTATAATCATACTATAAGAGAGAAAACATTTGGGAACTTAAATCAGTTTTCTAAATACCACTTCAATTAATGAGATAATTACAGCTATAATTCCTAATTATTATAAAATAATGGCATCTTTATATCATATCTAAAATAAAACTAATCCCAGATGAAGTAAAGATTTAAATAAAGGGGAAAAACTCAAAGCACTAACAAAGATAATACATAAATAAACCTTGAGAATCTAGAGGAAACCTTCATAGTGACTTTTTAAAATTATTTTAATGTAGTTATTTATTTATTTTTGGCTATGCCAAGTTACATGTGGGATCTTAGTTCCCCAAACAGGGTTCAAACTCTGGTCCCCTGCAATGCAAGTCCAAGGTCTTAATCCACTCAACCCTCAGGGAAGTCCACATGGTGACTTTTGATATCTGGTATTGTGAATCTATTAATTTTTACTTCTCTAGATTATCTTGGCCATTTTGGAATCTCTCTCCATTTGAATATACACTATAGGGTCCTTGTGTCTATAGAATAAAGTACAGAGATTATATTTAGAACTGCATTGCATCTATTAACAATTTGAGGAGAATGTGTGTGCTCAGTGGCTCGATTGTGCCCAACTCTTTGCAACCCCATGGACTGTAGCCCCTCAGGCTCCTGTCTTTTCCAGGCAAGAATACTGGAGTGAATTGCCATTTCGTCCTCCATGAGATCTTCCCCGCCCAAGGATCAAACCCCAGGGACGGAGATATCTCTGGTGTCTCCTGCATTGGCAGGCAGATTCTTTAACACTGAGCCATCTGGGAAGCCGTTGAGGAGAAAACAATTTTTAAAATCTACAGAATTGCAAAGTAAAATAAAAAATAAATTAATTAATTAAAAAAAGAAAAAAAAGAAATAACTCCAAAAAAAAAAAAAATCTTGTCTTTCAAGCTGTGAAAGTGAAAGTATAAGTCACTCAGTCGTGTCCGACTCTTTGTGACACTATGGACCTGCCGGGCTCCTCTATCCATAGGATTCTCCAGGCAAGAATACTGGAGTGGGTTGCCATTCCTGTCTCTGGGGGATCTTCCTGGCCCAGGGATCAAACCTGGGTCTTCTGCACTGCAGGTAGATTCTTTACCGTCTGAGCCACCAAGGGACACCAAGCCATGAGCAATTTATAATCCATCATTTCTTCAGCAACTTTTACATGTCTCTCAAAAATGTTTTGCAGTTTCTATTATTGTGGTCTTACACATCTTTGCTTACTTTTAGATCCGGATCAAGTTTTCTCAACCTCAGCACTATGGACATTTTGAGCAAGACAAGTCTTGTGGGGAACTGTCTTGTGCATTTGGAGATGTTTAGCAGCATCCATGACCACCAGACACAGACACAAGTATCAGAGACAATCAACAATTTCTACAGGCATTTTCAAATCGCAGTTGAGAGCCACTGACTTAGATATTTAATAAATGTTTGCCCTTTTAATTAAATTATTTTAATTGTAGGCTAATTACAATATTGTGGTGGTTTTTGCCATACATCGGCATGAATCAGCCAAGGGTATACATGTGTCCCCCCCATCCCAAACCCCCCCTACCTCCCTCCCCATTCCATCCCTCTTGGTCATCCCAGTGCACCTGCTTTGAGTGCCCTGTTTCATGCATCAAACTTGGACTGATCATCTGCTTCACATATGGGAATATACACATTCCAATATTTTGAACCTAATCATACATAAACAAATGGACACAAATAATAAGTTCATAAGCTGTTTATACATGAATTTGCAGAGCACAGATTCTCTTTGATATATTACTATATGTTGTGTGAATATACTACAATTTATTTTTAATTCAACTGTAGATAAGCATTTAAATAGTTTCCAATTTTGTTTATTAAAAACAGAGCTAAAATATTAGAATATATGTTTTGTGTGTATGTATATATGAAATTTTCTTTGGCAAAACTATATATAATGTATCATGGTGGTAGTATAGTCGCTAAGTCATGTCAGACTCTCACAATCCCATGGGCTGTAGTCCACCAGGTTCCTCTGTCCATGAGATTTCCCAGGTAAGAACACTGGAGTGGGTTGCCATTGCCTTCTCCAGGGATCTTCCTATCCCAGCGAAGATCTCCTGCTTGGTGGGTGGTTTCCTGCATTGCAGGCAGATTCTTTACTGCTGATCCACCAGAGAAGCCCCCATGATGTATTACATATAATATTATATATTATATGTTATACAAGGGCTTCAGAGGTTAAAGCGTCTGCCTCCAATGCGGGAGACCTGAGTTCGATCCCTGGGTCGGGAAGATCCCCTGGAGAAGGAAATGGCAACCCACTCCAATATTCTTGCCTGGAGAATCCCATGGACGGAGGAGCCTAGTAGGCTACAGTCCATGTTATATACTGTAGGTTATATATAATATCTCTTCCTTTCAGATACACATTTGGAAATGTATAAACATATACACGTATTTCTATCAGGTATATACCTAGGAGTAGAACTGCTGAGTCCCAGGGAATTTTCATCATCGTTTTAGTAGATTCTGCCACAGAGTTTTACCCGTTTATCCTCCCAGTGTCAGTGCATGAAATTTCCAGTTGTTTCACATATGACCATCATTTGACGTGATTGGTCTTTTTCACTTTGGCCCTGTTAATGTGTGTGAAGTGATATTTTATTGTGGTATAATTTTTCTCTTTCTGATGAAAACTGAAGCTGAGTATTTTTTAATTGTTTGACTTTTGGATGATACTATCCTTTGAAATGTCATTACTATCTCTCATTCTTAAATTTATCATTTCTTTTATTACAAAGATTCATTAAGAGAGTGAAAGACAAGCTGCAGGGTAGGAGATAGTATTTGTAATACAGATAATTGACAAGGAACTTAAATTCAAAAGAAATTATGCCAGCAAATCAATAAAAATGGAAAGCCACCTCTCAACTTTGAAAACTGAGCAAAGAATATGGATCTGCAATACACAGTTGATAACCCAAATGGTCTTAAAAATGATTAAATCATTACTAGTTAGTGAAGAGAGAAATTTGAAGATTGGAATCAATACACACACTCTACCATATTAAAAATGGATAATTAATAAGTACCTACTGTATAGTACAGGGAACTCTTCAATACTTTGTAATGCCCTGTAGCATAGAATCCTCCTAAGAGAGTGTACTTGAGCAGGAGTCAGGAAGGACTCCTTCCATCTCTCTGTATTTTAATTTCATCATCTGTCAATTGAAGATAATGCTGCCATATCCAGTTATCCTATAGAGGTACTAGGGTTGGTATGTGAATGAACTTTAAAGCCAAAGATGCTATTAATACATGGATGTCACATACTAATTATTGTAAAAATGCCCTTTGAATTTAACTCAGATTGAAATAGATGTGTCAAAAATACACAGAAGAACTATACAAAAAAGATCTTCATGACCCAGATAACCACAATGGTGAGACCACTCACCCAGAGACAGACTTCCTGGAATGTGAAGTCAAGTGGGCCTTAGGAAACATCACTATGAACAAAGCTAGTGGAGGTGATGGAATTCCAGTTGAGCTATTTTAAATCTTAAAAGATGATGCTGTGAAAGTACTGCACACAATATGCCAGCAAATTTGGAAAATTCAGCAGTGGCCACAGGACTGGAAAAGATCAGTTTTCATTCCAATCCCAAAGAAAGGCAATGTCAATGAATGTTCAAACTACCATACAATTGCACTCATCTCACATGCTAACAAAGTAATGCTCAAAATTCTCCAAGCCAGGCTTCAACAGTATGTGAACTGTGAACTTCCAGATGCTCAAGCTGGATTTAGAAAAGGCAGAGGAATCAGAGATCAACTTGCCAACATCCGTTGGATCATCAAAAAAGCAAGAGAGTACCAGGAAAAAAATCTACTTCTGCTTTATTGACTATGCTAAAGCTTTTTACTGTGTGGGTCACAACAAACTGTGGAAAATTCTTCAAGAGATGGGAATACCAACCCACCTTACCTGTCTCCTGAGAAATCTATATGCAGTTCAGGAAGCAACAGTTAGAACTGGACATGGAACAACAGACTGGTTCCAAATAGGAAAAGGAGTACGTCAAGGCTGCATATTATCACCCTGCTTATTTAACTTATATGCAGAGTACATCATGTGAAATGCCATTCTGGATGAAGCACAAGCTAGAATCTAGATTGCCGGGAGAAATATCAATAACTTCAGATATGCAGATGACACCACCCTTATGGCAGAAAGTGAAAAAGAACTAAAGAGCGTCTTGATGAAAGTGAAAGAGGAGAGTGAAAAAGTTGGCTTAAAACTCAACATTCAGAAAACTAAGATCATGGCCTCTGGTCCCATCACTTCCTGGCAAATAGATGGGGAAATAATGGAAACAGGGAAAAACTTTATTTTGGGGGGCTTCAAAATCACTGCAAATGGTGACTGCAGCCGTGAAATTAAAAGACCCTTGCTACTTGGAAGAAAAGCTCTGACCAACCTAGACAGCATATTAAAAAACAGAGACATTACTTTTCAACAAAGGTTCATCTAGTCAAAGCTATGGTTTTCCCAGTAGTCATGTATGGATGTGAGAGTTGGACTATAAAGAAAGCTGAGTGTCAAAGAATTGATGCTTTTGAACTGTGGTGTTGGAGAAGACTCTTGAGAGTCCCTTGGACTGCAATGAGATCCAACCAGCCAATCCTAAAGGAAATCAGTCCTAAATATTCATTGAAAGGACTGATGCTGAAGCTGAAACTCCAATACTTTGGCCACCTGATGCAAAGAACTAGAAAAGACCCTGATGCTGGGAAAGATTAAAGGTGGGAGGAGAAGGAGATGAAAAGGGATGAGATGATTGGATGGCATCACTGACTCAATGGACATGAGTTTGAACAAGCTTCAGGAGCTGGTGATGGACAGGGAAGCCTGGCGTGCTGCAGTCCATGGGGTCACATAAAGTAGGACATGATGGAGAGACTGAACTGAACTGAGCTGAGGATATTGCACTTCTACAGGCAACACTATTTCAGGCAGCACTGTCTAGATCATCCAGTATGCAAAGAAGAGACTAAGCTAGATGGAATCTGAAAAACTTGGCAGTCCCTTAAAAATCAAACATATTTAGAGCTTGGATAGCCCTTTAGAGGAGTGACCTAGAGCACACCCCCATCTTACCCTTGAAAAAAAGCAACTTCTGTAGAGAACATAGGCTTTTCCAAATACAAAAGGACATACTGCTTACTTACTGGGTAGAAATCCCACATGAGGCTATGTAAATGCATTATATGGAATCCTCTAATTATGATAATAGAGGAATTTGTAGTTCTGAAATAACACTGGGCAATGAATAGATCAATAAATAGTTGTTAAATATCTTTTTTAGTATGCTTTATTTACTTTAAATCATTGTTGGCATGCATTTTTAGAATAAGTCATTTTATTTTATTATTAATTTCTCCTTCCAGTTTTATTGAGATATGATTGCATATAGGTCTGGGTAAGTTTAAAGTGTACAGCACTGGTAGATAGAGTTGGATCCTAAGGTGGCCAGCTGGGGTTCTAGGGGGCAGAACTGTGTAAGCCAGGGGGTTGGCAAGGCTGGGTCCCTTGTCTTCTGTTGAATAGAACCAAGTCCTAGGGCAGCTTGGGGGCTCAGAGGGGTCTACTGAGGACTTGCAGGTGGTGGACCTGTGTCCCTATGAAACTGGATGGCGGGCCAGAAGTGGTATCAACTGGCTGAAGAGATGCGTCAAGTCCCAGCCACTAATAAACTTGAGGAAAGACTACAAAATGGCACTCGCCAGCATCGGTGTCCTCAGGGTAGAGTGAGCTCCCCCGAATGGCTGCCACCAGCAGGTCCTTGGTAGCTGGGTGAGTCCCACTTGTCTCCCACCTCTCCGGGAGGCTCTCCAAGATCAGCATTTGGATCTGACCCAGGTTCCTTTCAAGCTGTTGCTTCTGCCCTGGGTCTTGGAGCATGTGAGATTTCGTGTGTGCCCTTTAAGAGTGGACTCTCCATTTCCTACATCCTTCTAGCTCTCCAGAAAGCAAGTCCCATTGGCCTTCAAAGCCAGATGTTCTGGCAGCTCATCTTCCTGGTGCCAAGACCCCTGGTCTGCAGAGCTTATGGAGCTTGAAGTTGTAGCTTCTTGGGGAGAACTTCTGCAATTTTGATTATGCTCCTTTTTATGTGTTGCTTATCTGGGCATATGGGTATGGGTCTCCACCCCTTCTACACATTTCATTATGGTTCCTTTTTTACATCTTTAGTTGTAGAAAATCTCTTCTAGTTTTAGGTCACTCTGATCAATAATAGCTCTGGAGATAGAGGTAATTTTGGTATGCCAATGGGAGAAAATGAGCTCTGGGTCTTCCTATTGCACCATCTTGGCCAGTCACCTTTTTTTACACTTTTTTGCTTTTTTAAATTTTGTATTGGAGTATAGTTGATTTACAATATTGTATTAGTTTCAAGTATGCAGCAAAACAAATCAGTCATACATATATCCACATGCTCTTAGGAGGATTCTATACTACAGGAACACTACAAGCAAGCAAGCAAATAAACTTCCTGAGTAGCCACAGTTCATGTTTCACTGCTAACAAAGCCCACTGAGGCTTATTTCTGGGCAAGTTAATAGCCTCTGGAGGGTGAAGCGGAAGTGACATCAGCCCCCTTCCTCTGCCCCATGGGGACTATAGGAAGGAAGAGCCTACTTGCCAGAAAGGGAGGCTCCAGAGGTCAAAGCCTAAGGAGATTGCTGCCAATGTCTTCAAAAAGCTAAAAAGAGGATGGTGAGGCAAGAAAGGTGCACTGAAAGAGTTCAGTGACAAAGCCAAGAAAGGGCATGTCATAGGAGGGGGCCAGGGAACCTGCTGAGCTCAGAAAGGAGCCTCTACAAAGAACAGCAAAGAGCGTGAAAAAGCTGCGGCAAGCAATACACAGTGTCCTCAGGGCAGAGTCATATCCAGGTAGTGGCCGTCAGCAGAGAAGACTCAGGGAGGGAGTTGAGGGCTAGTAACAGAACTCACTGGGAGACATGCATTTATTGGAAGTATGTATGAGACTTTGGAAACAGTGCAGACACCTGAGATCTCTCCCCAGCATTAGGCTTTACAAAGGAGGGAGGGAGGGACCTCCTACTCTGCTCATTGAAGGCCAACTTACCTCTCAGTTTTGGACCCTGGTAAGCTTCAGGATCTATTTCAAGCCTAGTCCAGTTCATACAGACTACAAATGGCCAGATAAAGCTAGTACTCATGTCCTTTTCCCCAAGATTGCTTGTGGAAACTGCTTCTTTTCCCATTACATGGATGAATATATCATATGCTGATAATATGGGCTTCCCTGGTGGCTCAGCGGTTAAAGCGTCTGCCTTCAACATGGGAGACCTGAGTTCGATCCCTGGGTCGGGAAGATCCCCTGGAGAAGGAAATGGCAACCACTCCAGTATTCTTGCCTGGAGAATCCCATGGATGGAGAAGCCTGGCAGGCTACAGTCCACAGGGTCGCAAAGAGTCGGACACGACTGACAGACTTCACCTTCACCATGCTGATAATATGATGTGGTACTGACTAAACTTTATACACCACAGGATTGGAGACGTTTTAACTATCAATAGGAAAACTATCAATAGGGTATTCTCTCTTTCCAGGGGGAAAATGATGATTATTGTGCAGTGAAAGTGAAAGTCGCTCAGTCGTGTCCAACTCTTTGTGACCCTATGAACTGTATAGTCCATGGAATTCTCCAGGCCAGAATACTGGAGTGGGTAACCTTTCCCTTCTCCAGGGGATCTTCCCAACCCAGGGATCAAACCCAGATCTCCCACATTGCAGGAGGATTCTTTACCAGCTAAGCCACAAGGGAAGCCTAAGCAAACACGTATGCATGTACATTATGGGGAATCTGGTGGGGCTGGGAAGAGGCTCTGAGCTATTGTAAGCGAGACCTGGTAGAGACAGTGTGTGTGATTCATGCAGAGACTAGGAGGATGTTCCACTGTTCTTTCATGTGGCATACAGTATTGTGCAGAGAGAACAATAAATTATAAAAATGAACGAAGAGTGAGATGCCAAGGCAACCGGGAGACAAGAGAAAAATTTATAGTACAGAAGAGAACTGAGGCTAGGAGGAAAATTGATTTTCTGTATGTAAGAACAAAACTTAAAGTGTGAACCCTTACTGATATAGAAAAGAGCTATTTCTTTTTAGGTAAGAATCAGCACAAACTCCTCCTTTCTCTCTCACTCTCTCTCTCTCTCTCTCTCCCTCCTTCTCTCTCTCTTAACAAATGAGAAGCCAACACTAGGCATATTAAGAAATTTGCTCTAAACAGTATAGTAAGTAGTGACAGTCTCAGTACTGGAATTCTTATGATTTGGGGACCTAGATTATAAAGACATAATTGATTGTCATCCTAGATTAAGGGTCTAGATAATAGGGAATCCAGACAAGACAGAGTGAAATCCTCGTATTCAATAAAACATAAAAATCTTTCTGTGCAAGATATGCTATAAATTTGGAATCAAAAGAAAAATGAGACAAAGTCCCCATAGGAATTCACAGCCCAATGAGGTAGATCAGGCACACAGAGGGTAAATTGCAACCTGCTTAGTAAGCTTATGATAGACATGTGAATGAAGTACTGTGGCGGCTACAAAGAATGAAAGGCCTTTTGGGGGAAAGGGAGGCAAAGCTCTACTTAGTACATCATACATGAATGAGATCTTGAAAGATTAGTAGAAATTTTCAAGCATCAGTGGAACAGGGCTAGTACATATTAAAGGGACTAATGTATAAGGAAAGGGGGGGAAAATGTTTGACTACAGCACAGATTTGTGGGATGGAGCACAGAGAGGAGGCTAAGGAAGTACGTGGACATCAGGTTATGAGTGTCTCTGTTTCCATAGGGCATGCCGGTGTGTTTGAATTTTCGCCTGGGTACCGTGATGCCAGTAAAGGTTGGTAATCAAGGAAATGCCCAGGAAACCTCTAAGAATTTCCTCTGAAGTTGCTTCAGAATAGATTCTGTAGCTACATGTGGAGAGATTATTTAGTTTCTATGTGGTTTGAAAGTGAAAGTCACTCAGTCATGTTCTACTCTTTGTGACCCCATGGGCTGTAGACCACCAGGCTCCTATGTCCATAGAATTCTCCAGGCAAGAATACTGGAGTGGGTTGCCATTCCCTTCCTTCCCCAGAGGATCTTCCCAACCCAGGGATCAAACCTGGGTCTCCTGAATTGTGGGCAAATTCTTTGCTGTCTGAGTCTGTGTGGTTTGACTCTTACTTAAGGTACACACCTGTCTTGGCTTGCCCTGGACTCTCTTAGGTTTAACAAGGAAAATCTCATGACCTGGGAAATCGCTCAGTCCCCAAAACACCTATCTTCACTGATGAGTCGTCTCTGTGGCACTGATGAAGACTGAAAGGAATAAAGGTTATGGATACACAGTGATTCATGATGTAGAAGGAGAAGATGAAGAGGTCAGCCACAGCTGCCATCTTGGTCCTTTTGCCTGCTAGCTGTCCAGCTGGAAGCCAAATTTCATTCCACACTTTTCGAAGCCTTCTGAGTGATTCTGGGTGACCCTTGAATTCTCAAGAAGGTAACATACTATTTCGGATACTTGCTTCCAGTTGGTAAAAAGACTATTAGAGCTAATATTGGTGGGGAAAGGAGGACACTTAAGAGGATACACCTCCCATAACCCCTCAGTGTCTGAAAGAGCTCTAGCACTCTCTTAGCCACCTTCCTGATTTCTTCCTTTCACTGTGGTTGATGCCTGTCACCAGTAGTCCTGGGAGAAAAGCCTCTTTGTGATGATGCTGCAAATTCTGAGAACTCAAATGTACTATTTGACAACTCACTGGAAGTTACAGGTTCACTTCAGACATGAGGCATAAATGCAATGCCTGAATTTTTCTAATACAGAACCCTGACACATAATAGCTAAAGTCATTGAGGGTTACTGTGAATTATGTAAATTTATTTAATCCTTACACTACAGTTGTCCCCATTTCTAGAAATAGGCAAAGAAAGGTGAAATGGCTTTTCCAAGATCATTGTTTAGTCATTCAATCATGTCTGACTCTGTGTGACCCCATGCACTGTAGCCCGCCAGTGTCCTCTGTCCATGGGATTTCCAAGATTTCCAATGAGTCAAAGTGGAAGAGCTAGGACGTTTAAACCATGTCTGACTTCAGCATCCATGGTCTTAAGATACAGTATACAGTATATTACTGAATGGGCATATGAACAGACAGATGCATGATGGATGGATGGATGGATGGATGGATGGAAAGATGGATGGCACTGAGGCAGAAGCAGAGAGAAGAGATGACAACAGGTATCCTGGAGCTGAGATTTTGTATTGCTTCACTAACCTGAATGATTTTAAAGGGCTTGTGTATTTTTGAAGTAGAATTTATAAAAATAGATATTCCTCACATAATTTCAAAGATTCTGAACATTTTATGTTTGATGTATAAACCAGATAGTGCATTTTTTAAAATACACAGTTTTTTATTTGGCAAACTTACATTAAGAAATATAATTCCAACTCTCGGTAAATAAGCTGTAACCTAATTCTCTAGTATGTAGATCAGAGATCAAACTGAAGGAAAACAATAGAACAGTCATTTTTTCTTAGACTGGTTTAGGTATTATATCATTGTTCTTCCTTCTGACATGACTCTATGTATGGTCTTTCCTTCACTCTCCGGAACTATATACACATAATCTGCTACATGGGTTTTAACCCTGGAGAGAAAACCTGCTGTCTGAAACCAAGCAGAGTCTCAGAATCAGGGGTTGAGGAGAAGGAACGATCATGAACAAGAGCTAGAGAAGATCTCTCTTTGGGAGATCCTTTTCGGTCCATATTTGGCAGTGTCACAGAATATATATCCCGTGCCTACAGAATTTACAGAGCATCGCTTTTTCCCTTCTGCTGCTTCTTTTGGCAGATGTGAACAGCAAGGAGATGCAACGTGGAAATCAGACTTCCGTGTCTCACTTCATCTTAGTGGGGCTGCACCACCCACCACAGCTGGGGGTACCGCTCTTCCTAACCTTCCTTGTCATCTACATCCTCACCGTCTCTGGGAATGGGCTTATCATCCTCACGGTCTTGGTGGACACCCAGCTCCACCGCCCCATGTACTGGTTCCTATGTCACCTCTCCCTCTTGGACATGACCATTTCCTCTGCCATTGTCCCCAAGATGTTAGCTGGCTTTCTCTTGGACAGTAAGATTATTTCCTTTGGAGGCTGTGTCATCCAGCTTTTTTCATTCCATTTCCTGGGCTGCACTGAATGCTTCCTGTACACGCTTATGGCTTATGATCGATTCCTAGCCATTTGTAAGCCTTTACATTACGCCACCATCATGACCCGCAGTGTCTGTAACTATCTAGCTATTGGCACCTGGCTGGGAGGCACCCTCCACTCACTTTTCCAAACAAGCTTCATATTCCGGCTGCCTTTCTGTGGTCCAAACCAGGTAGACTACTTCTTCTGTGATATTCCTGCCATGCTGCGTCTAGCCTGTGCTGACACCACCATCAACCAGCTGATCACCTTTGTGGACATTGGATTCCTGGCCCTCACCTGCTTTGTGCTGATCCTCACTTCCTACGGCTACATAGTGGCTGCTATCCTGCGAATCCGGTCTGCCGACGGGCGCCACAACACCTTCTCCACCTGTGCCGCCCACCTCACTGTCGTCATTGTCTACTACGTGCCCTGCACCTTCATTTACTTGCGCCCTGGCTCTCAGGAACCCCTGGATGGAGTGGTAGCTGTGTTCTACACAGTCATCACTCCCTTGCTTAATCCTATCATCTACACACTCCGCAACAAAGAAATGAAGGCAGCCTTATGGAGACTGGGAGGTCGCAAGGTCGTGAAGCCTCACTGACTCCGTGCATCACAGACATGCAGGAAATGCTAAAATTTAGGGTATCTGATGGGACACCAGATAATTGTGGAGCTTTAAGAGAGAAAGAGAATGAAGAATTCAGACAGAGAGTTGAAGACTCCTAGATATGGAGGTGGGAACCTTGGAAAGTTCTATATTGTAACCTACTTTTGAACATGATTTTTCCTGTTTCCTCCTTGACTAGCAATGGAAATCAATCAAAACAACTCAAGGATGATAACATGCAGAAAAAATCTAAGACAACTGTCCACATAAAAACTCTCTCTGTGGCATCCATCTACATATGTGTTACTGCTTCTAATCCCTGAGTTGATACCCACATAGCTTTTTACAGGTTACAGGTAACCTTCATGCAAACCATATAATTTGACCTTGACAACAATTATATGAGGTAAGCATTATTATTCCCAAGTAACTGTGGGAAAACTGAAGTTCAAGGAAGTAAGTGGCTTTCCCATACTCACTCTCTGCCTTTTACTTTGATAAAAAAAAAAAAATGGCCCATGAACTCTAACTTGAGAGGGCACTTTCACTGCAAAGTAAGGGAGCCATGAAATGTGACTGCATCGTGACCTGAGTAGTTCTGGCCTTCTGAGCTTGCACAGAACTCTACTTTGGTAAAATTGACATGGGTATATCAAGGATAAACTTCCTTATGACTAGATCTCCCTGTTGATTTCCTGGATATTAATTAAACAGACCATATGAGATGGTAGAAGAATGCATGCTACCATATCCTGGCATTTTCCACAGCAATTGAGTATGAGTGAGGAGATGCAAATGGGATGGGGCATATACCTATTTGCAAGAAGATGAGGTCTGCTCTATTAGTCCTTTTTTTGTGATAATGTTGCCAGGGTCCAAGGAGGGCCCCTCAGTCCCAGAGTGCTCAAGATGTTTTGTTTTGATGTTTGAATTTTTGATGTTTTGAATACACATGGGTAAGTATAGCCCATGAAATATGATGATATTCTATTCCAAAATCAACCCTACTTGTTAAAAAGCTGGCAAAAGGAAGAACTGATTTATGTGTACCAGACATTTTCTGAGCCTAGATGTGTGCGTTCAGTGATTTTTCTTGCTGTCTGCTCTAACAGCAGAGATGTAAGGTTGAACATCAAAATATGCATGAATAGGCAATTCCATTCAAGTCAACAAAAACATATTCAGTGTAAGTCCAAAATTATAACATAGTCATCTAACCTAAATGCATCTATGATCTTACAAGAAGAAAATACATTTATACATGAGCATGTAGATAAACTATCAATATATGACTAGAAAGGGCTTCCCAGGTGACACCAATGGTAGACTGTGCCTGCCAAAGCAGTAGATGCAAGAGGTACGGGTTCAATCCCTGGGTCTGGGAGATCCCTGGAGAAGGGAATGGCGACCCACTCCAGTATGTTTGCCTGGGAAATCCCATGGACAAAGGAGACTGGTGGGCTATGGTCCATGGTGTTAGAGCAAGACATGACTGAACACTTGTGCCATCCCATGACTAGAAATTGAAATTTTAAATTCGTTTATAATTCAGTGTACAATAAGTACTGCAGTAGTTCAGGAAAAGGAGTTAGAGAAAGATAACTGGACCTGGAATTTATAAAGCTGTCGCCCTGGAAAGTATAGGATGGTCCACAGTTTGGAAGTCTTGTAAAATCTACTCAGAAAAAAAAGAGTAAATAGATAGAATTTTTCATGTGATAGGAACAATATAAATCCTAAGGATAATCCTAAGAGAAACCCCTAGAGACATTTAATTAGCTATCTTGGGTGGAGTGGCCCTGGAGATGGGAAAAAGCAGTTAGTTACAAACTCTATTTGACAAACATAAAACACCGCCTTACTACACGCACCTCAACGTCCCACCGCACAAACAGAAGCAGAACTCAGTTAATAAGCCTCCTGGGTCAGAACAGAGACCTGAAAGTTGGATTAAAGTAAACAAGCATCTCTTTTCTCATCAAGACCAATGACACACCGTGCAAAAATGGTTTACATAAAAAACTTAATTTCTTGTTTAACTGTTAATCGAGAAACATAAAATATATCTCATCACTAAAAATTAAGAAACCTACCTCATAAAAACAGCAAGCAACGAATTTTACTTTATCCCCTGTGTGTGTGTGTGTGTGTGTGTGTGTGCATGCTCAGTCGTGTCTGACTCTTCGCGACCCTGTGGACTGTAGCCCACCAGGCTCCTCTATGCATTGGATTCTCCAGACAAGAATACTGGAGTGGGTTGCCATCCCCTCCTCTAGAGGATCTTCCCAAACCAGGGACTTTATCCTCTATTCACAGTTAAAACAACTGCAGAGCCAATAAGTGAACTTAAGTCTATCTGAGTCCAAAACTTGAAACCCTCCTTTAGAAAGAATTATGTAGGTTAGTATATACTTTTTATGCAACTTCAACTCTTAAGAGGAAAGTTTATTTTCAAATTCATTTTGAGGTTCTCTAACCTTTAAAGTGAGAAAAAATTAAGCAGAAGAGAAAAAGTAGTTAATCTGAATGTACAACCAGTGTTGAAAACAGTAATTAAGAACAAGGTCTTGTTTAGAGTTTGAATAAAGTGTGCTTAATATTACTTTGGGGAAGTCACTTTTTTTTTTACCAAATTGGTGTTTTAAAATGGATGGGAAAAAAAAATATATATATATATATATTTTTTTTTTTTTTTTTTTACTTTATTTTACAATTATGTATTGGTTTTGCCATACATCAACATGAATCCACCACGGGTGTACATGAGTTCCCAATCCTGAAACCCCTCCCACCTCCCTCCCCATACCATCTCTCTGGGTCATCCCAGTGCGCCCGCCCCAAGCATCCTGTATCCTGCATCGAATTCATGTGAAGATGGTCTAGTTTCAGAAATTTGTATGGGCTATGGTAGGAGTGCGCCCTCTAGTGACGTCAGCAATGACTTGCAAGTGAATAAGCACCTAAGTCTTACATCTTATTTAACTTGAGGAATTTCCAATTTTTCTCTAAAGAAAAGAATTGACCTTTCTGATTTTAACCTTAAAAAAATAACCTGCCCTTCAAACGCTTATACCACCAAGTTCAGTTTATCTTTTTTTAATTAATTTACTTTAATTGGAGGGTAATTACTTTACAGTATTGTGGTGGTTTTTGCCATACATGGGTGCACATGAGTCCCACCATTCTGAATTCCCCTCCTACCTCCCTCCCCACCCCATCCCTCTGGGTCATCCCAGAGCACCAGCTTTGGGTGCCCTGCTTCATGCCTCAAATTTGCATTGGTCATCTATTTTAACATGGTAATATACTATTGGTAATGCTATTATCTCATATCACCCCACCACTTTTAAAGAAGGTTTATTTACAAGAATCGGTGCAGGACTCTATTACTATAATTGTCAATTAGCTCAAGTTAGTGGACAGCATTGCTTCAGTCTTCTATATTCTCCTGATTTATTTTTACATTTTTAATAACTGATGCTGCTACTGCTAAGTCACTTCAGTCATGTCCGACTCTGTGAGACCCCATAGACGGCAGCCCACCAGGCTGCCCCGTCCCTGGGATTCTCCGGGGGAGTGTTAAATTTTTCAAATATAATTGTGGCCTAATGAAAATGGAATTTATGCTTTTAACTGTCTGAAAAAATCTTTACTTCACCTTCATTATATAAGATATTTTAGCTGAATATGGAATTCTAGGTTGATAGTAGGTTTTTCCTTTCATTGCTTTAGAGATGCTCCCTCCTCTGGCTGGCTCAACAGGTTTCTAAGGTTTCATGTCATTCCTATCTTTGTTCCTTTAGCATAATGAGTCTTCTTTGTCTCTGTCCTCCTTTTAGAGTTTCTCTTTTTCAGTGAATTCTGTAGTTTGTGTGGGGTGTGTACCTTCATGCTGCTTTATTTATGTTTATGTTACTTGTTGCTCATTGTGTTTCTCTTATCTGTGGGTCTATTGTTTTCATAAAATTTGGAAATTTTCAGGTATTATGTATTCAAATTTTATTTCTACTTACCTCTCTCCTCTTCTTCTGAGACTCCAATTACATACAAATTAGATTGCTTGATACTGTCCTTCAGTTGATTGAGGCCCTGTTCTAACATTTAAAATTCACGGATCTTTCTCTTCTACAGTATCTAAGCTACTGTTCATCTTACTCTGTGTCTTTTTATTTCAGTTGTTATACATTTCACCTCTCAAATTTCCATTTGGTTCTTTTTATGACTAGGTGGTATACAACAGCTTTTATTCTTGATCTCATAAGCCCTCATACTAAGGCACTAACCTTTGAGGATTTTAACCAATACTTTATGTATTATGGGTTTCTGAATTACAGAAACTGTCTCCAGGCATTAAGTTCAGGCAATCTCAGGACTTACTTCATTTGTTTCCCCTATTTCAGGAATCATAGCCCTATACTGCCTTTTGTCCAATGTCTAAAAAACATTAATGTATAGATTTTTGTCTATTTTTCTAGACTTTTACAGTTAGAAGGCATTTCCTGCAGCAGTTAATTTTGTATTAACAGAGCAGACAGATGGTCTTGATTTTTGAATTGTTGATTTCATACTCAAAATGGTTGCTAAACTATCTTATTTGCCATAATGAAATGAAAGAAAAACCTAAGTGTTTTCTTTCATTTTCTTTTTAAACCTCATATCTGGAATAAAAAGGAAAAAATGGCAAGAAACATTTATAAATCTCCTTTTGCTCAGTCTTATTTTATTAAAGGGAACAATAATTATGAAATATGAAGCACAAGGAAAGAACTATCTCACTGAACTTGTGAATATTGGTTCACTCAGATACAGTGCTGTGATATGAAATGATAAATTGAAATTAAGCAAAATATTTTGGTTATCAGATTAAACAAGTCAAATATTCCATTGAAACTAAATTTAACTACTGCCTGTCCTATAACCTAAATACCATATTTTATTCTTCAGACTTTTCTTTCATCCACCTAAAGAGATAACTATTAGCCAACTGGTTCTATAATGTATAAGACTAAGAACCTGTAATGTATCGTTAGCCCCTAATTTGATATAATTCATAGAGCCTATAGTAATTTTCCCTTTTTCACAATAAATAATAATTTGTCATATATTTATTATTGCATGTGCATTATAAACACACAAAATGTATTTAAACTGACCATTTGCTTTTTATTATTCAATGAATGCATGGCATATCTATATTTTCTGCAAAAAAAAAGTTCTAATTTTAGAAAGAAGCTTCTTGAAATTTTTCAAAGCAACTGCTGATTTTTAGAATCCAGATACAACTCTTATTTGTTCCTAAATTAAAAACAAAGTTTATTTCTTTTCTCTTTTTCCTATTTGATCATGTTGACAAGGATACTTATAAAATGCTAAGTAGTAAAGGATACAGAGAAGGCAATGGCACCCCACTCCAGTACTCTTGCCTGGAAAATCCCATGGACAGAGGAGCCTGGTAGGCTGCTGTCCATGGGGTCGCTAAGAGTTGAACACAGCTGAGAGACTTCACTTTCACTTTTCACTTTCATGCATTGGAGAAGGAAATAGCAACCCACTCCAGTGTTCTTGCCTGGAGAATCCCCGGGACGGCGGAGTCTGGTTGGGTCGCACAGAGTCAGACACGACTGAAGCGACTTGGCAACAGCAACAGTAAAGGATAAAAGAGATGTTCTTTATTTTACCTGACTTTGAGGGGAATACAAGTAAATTGTCACCATAAATATGATTGTCCCTAAAATAACTGTACCCTTTATTTTGTTTTAAATTTTTCATATATTAGGATATTCTTTTCATAATGACTATTGAGGTTTCCTAAATTTATTGGGCAATATTTTCTCCTCCTATAAATTTCTTAATGTGGAGAACTACAATGAATTGTTTCCTGATACTAAAATATCCTTATGCTCTATGCAAATATCACTTTATTTGACATATATTTGCTTCCATGTGATTATTTGCACTCATATTCATAAATGATATTAGTCTATAAGTTTATTTTATTTGAAATTGATACCAAGGTTATGTTCATGTTATAAATAGTTATATAATTTTAAAATCTAGTCTCTGTTATATTTTATAAAGTCAACTCTAAAGTATCTTAAGTAAATCTAAGACACTACTAAATTTCAAATATGAAGATAAAACCATCAAGGACTTCAACCAAATGATTAAATAATTTACAAAAGCAAAAGAATTAACTAAGACATCAGACATTTAAAAAGCAAAATGCACAGCAAAGAAGCAATGGTACAACACGTTTTTAAAAACTCAGTAAGAGAAAGTATAAACCAATGATTTCATATGCAGCACAACTGTCCCTTCAAAGATCAAGGCAATGAAAAAACACCATTCAACACATTAAGTACTTAAGGAATTCTGCATTCATCAACCTTTCCTAAGGAATCTACTAATGAAAGAACATCAACCAATCAAAAGATAATTGAGAAAACTTTAGCAAAAAGACAGATGGTCAATATTTTAAATTATGTAAATGTACACATAAGAATGAAGCAAAGGAGGAGTGAAGGTGGAAGACTCACGCACAAAGGTTATGTATTGTGATCAAGTTGAAATAATACAATTGAAATATGAGAGAAAAATGAAAGGAAAGAGAAAAATTAAAAAGCTTATTGTTGTACAGGTAATAGATGTATTTTAAAAGATACTGAAAATAACTAATAAGCCTAACAAAAAAGAATAAAATAATAAAACAGAAGGCTAAACTAGATTTTTTACATCAGTATAAGAAAGAAAATTGTAGAGAAATGAACTCATAAATGTCAATTCAAAATCACTAAATAAAATATTTGCAAACAGAATCCAATACCACATAAAAGAAAATAATACACCATAACCAAGTGGGATGTATTGGAAGAGGAGGATGTTTTAATGTTAGCTAATCAATTAATATCATACTCCATATTAATAAGTGTCGGGGGGAAAGGTCGTATGACTATATTAACAGATATTTAACAAAGTCTTTGACAAAATTCAACACCCATTATGATCAAAAGACTTAAGAAAACTGACATGAGAAATACTTAACATGATTATATATAATAACATTTTATATGTATAATAAGAAATAAAGGCAGTTTCTTATTTAATTGGACAACACTAGAGGCATTTCCAATTAAAACAAGATCAAAGTAATGGTACACATTCTCTTTTCTTATATTTGATGCTATATTAGAAGTGTTGGGCTTCCCCTAGTGGCTCAGATGGTAAAGAATCTGCCTACAATTAACTAATACAATTAAGCAAGAGAAATAAATTACAGAACTATTAGGGGAACAAATTATATATATTAATAAAATAAATTACAGAACTATTAGGCTTCCCTGGTGGCTCAGACGGTAAAGCATCTGCCTACAGTGCGGGAGACCCGATTCGATCCCTGGGTCAGGAAGACTCTCTGGAGAAGGAAATGGCAACCCACTCCAGTACTCTTGCCTGGAAAATCCCATGGACACAGGAGCCTGGTAGGCTACAGTCTATGGGACGGCAAAGAGTCGGACACGACTGGGAGACTTCACTTTCACTTTCATTAGGGGAATAAGAATGGGTAAAGAATAACTAGAGCTATTTCCATATGCAAGATTGAGATTAACATACACACACTATTATATAGGAAATAAATAACTAATAAGGACCTACTGTATAACTCAGAAAACTCTTCTCAATACTCTGTAATGATCTTTATGGGAAAAGAATATTTAAAAGAATGGATATATGTATATGTATAACTAATTCACTTTACAGTAGAAATTAGCACAACATTTTAAATCAACTATGTTCCAATAAATTTTTAAATATAAATAAAAACTTAAAACTGCATAAGCAATTAAAAAAAGGATTATCTCCATATGCAAATAATAGATAGGACATCTGGAAAATCCCAGAGAATCAATAATAAAATAACTGAATTTAAAAGACCAGTAATAAAAAGGGATTTAATATGCAAAAATCAAAGTCTTCATATACACAAGCCATACAATATTAGGTCCATATCTTTTCCACTACAGAAAAGAATAAACTGCAAACAAATTTGTAATCTAAATGTAAAATGTGAAAGCTTATAAATAATAGAAGAAAACATGGGTGAATTATTCTTCAACCATGACATAAGGTAATAATTTTGTATTTTGTATTTGCAAACAAATTTGTAATCTAAATGTAAAATGTGAAAGCTTATAAATAATAGAAGAAAACATGAGTGAATTATTCTTCAACCATGACATAAGGTAATAATTTTGTATTTTGTATTTGTAATTTTGTATTTGTATTTGACTCAAAATCAAAAAGCAATTAAAGAAAAAAATCTAATATGGAACTGACAAATTTAGGTAATGAGAAGTAGGTTTCTCACTGTTGGAGAAAGAAACAACAAATAAAGAGAGCAAAAGTGGTGTTGGATTAGAATTTGGAAGTATCATTATAAATAAATAGCTTTTAAAATTATGATGATAAAATGATACAGAAATAAGTATAGATGCATATGTTTGGATGGGTTAGTACTCATACATATATTTCCTATTTGTTGAGGGTCCCTAGGAGTAAAGACATCTCAGTAGCAAGGAGTGCACTTAGAAATCAGATTTGGTTTCTAAATTTTAATGCAATTCTCCAATAGAAAGGCTCCTAAGAGAAGTTGTGGCATCTAGGGTTGGAGAAGGGAAAATACAAGAGCAGCCTGGAACATCCTGTTGTGTCAGGAAACAAGGACATGTATGAAAAAGATGAAGCATATCAATAAGATACTGATGACAAACTGAAGGAGCCCCAGATGGTCAAAATAAAACAACTTGAATAACAAAATAAATATTACACTGCATTATGTTTAATCACAGAATAAAATACATATTCATGAATCTCTGCTGATATAAATAATTGAATAAATAAACAGGAAGAAGAAACTGTTCTTCCAGACAGAAGAATTCCAGTTATTAATAATAATGTACAGGATTGATGGAATTTTTTAAAATCACCATTAGACAAATAACAAGATAATAATGTTCCCTGACAAAATGGATGATTCTAAAATTGTTGAGTGAAAATTTGAGGAGATACAAAATATAAGCATAGTCTCAAAGTATCTCCCCTGAAAGACATTTACCATAACCAATAATAAGACATATTAACATCACATACACCCTGAAATGATGTATACCTGGAAAAGGATATAATATCACTTCTATGGTATTATGCCAAAACTGCATAATCTCAGTCTACTCAAGAAAAGTCATCATACGTATCCAAATTGAAATCTATTATATAAAATAATTAATTGGTACTCATCAAAAGGGTAAAAGTCATTAATTACAAGGAAAGAATGAGAGATTGTCACAGATTAAAGGAGACTAAGATCCTCTACTGGGTCCTGGAAAAGAAAAGTGATATTGGAGAAGCACCGGTGAAATTTGAATGTGGCCTATAGTTGAGTTTATGGTATGATACTAATGCTAATTCCCTGATTCTTATAATTTTACAGTGACTTATAAACTGTCAACTTTAGGAGAATTTAACTCAATATATGTCACCTTCTCTATTTTTTAATGTTCTATAAATTTAACATTTCAAAACAAAACATTTTAAAAATTAGAAGGAATTTAAATACTTCATTATACTATCCTTCAGCAAACAGTATTTGTCCATTTATTTAAATCATGTTTTGCATCACTTGGCAGACTTTCTTCCTTTTGATTTACTTCTTCCTTTTTTAGTAACTCATTTCTCTACACCATAAAATTCACCTATTTAAGGATACAATTCATAAGAGACACAGATGTATAGAACAGTCTTTTGGACTCTGTGGGAGAGGGAGAGGGTGGGATGATTTGGGAGAATGGCATCGCAACATGTATAATATCATATATGAAACAAATCGCCAGTCCAGGTTCGATGCATGATACAGGATGCTTGGGGCTGGTGCACTGGGATGACCCAGAGGGATGGTACGGGGAGGGAGGAGGGAGGGGGGTTCAGGATGGGGAACATGTGTATACCTGTGGCAGATTCATGTTGATATACGGCAAAACCAATACAATATTGTAAAGTAACCTCCAATTAAAATAAATACATTTATATTTAAAAAATAAATAAATAAATTGTTAGTAAATTTACAAACTTGTGCAATATAACAATAATCCAATTTTAGAACATTTCCTTCACTTCAGAAAGATTCCTCATGGCAGTCTGTATTCATTCCCTGGTCTCACTCCAGTCTCATGTATCCGCTAACTTTTCTCTTTTTATAAATTTGTCTTACCAGAATGTTTCCTAAGCATATACCTGTGACCTTTTTATGTCTGGCTTCTTGCACTTAGCATCATGTTTTTGAGTACTATCCATTTTATAATCTGCATTAGCATTTTGTTTCTCTGTATTGCTGAGTGCTTTTTCAGTGTACAGATATACTTTTAAAAAAAAATCTATTCACTAGTTGATGACCAACAAACATGATTGTTTCCAGGCACTGACTTACGATTAATTCCATTATAAACATTTATGTTTATATGCTCATGTTTTCACTTCTCTTGTTTATCCCTATAAATGGAAATTCTGGATCATATAGTAAAACTCTTGTTTAAGAAACTTCCACGCTGTTTTCCCAAGTGGACTCTACCATTTTGCATTCTGAATGCCAATGTGTAGAGGTTTCAGTTTCTCCACAACCAATAACACTTGTTACTGTTTGTTTACTTTAAAAATCATATCCATTCCAGTGAGTAAGAAGAGGACAAATCTAAACCTAACTGGTTGAAACATCAAGCATATATATATACAGTTGATGTAAAGGACATTACAATACTTCAATCTACCCAACTTTGGAGTGAGCTCTCTTGTGAAATAGGAAATACTCCATTGCTTAATTTGTTCAAGCAGAATCTATGCAATTTTTCATCAGGAGCATTATAGGAAAACTGAATAAATTAATGAATATGAATAAATTTAAGATCATGTGCTATGTGTCCTACTCTATTCTAAGTAAACTAATAACTGTCACAAATAATAATATCCCCATTTAAAATTTGATGAATGGAGGAACCAAGAAATTTGGCACAATTATGGTTCTCTTGGCTCAGACGATAAAGTGTCTGTCTACAATGCGAGAGACCTGGGTTCGATCCCTGGGTTGGGAATATTCCCTGGAGAAGAAAATGGCAACCCACTCCAGTACTCTTGCCTTGAAAATCTCATGGACGGAGGGGCTTGGTGCAGGTTACTGTCCATGGGGTCGCAAAGAGTCAGGCATGACTGAGCGACCTCACTTTCACTTTCTTTATGGTTCTCTTTCAGCTAATAAGTGATTGACCAGAGACTTAAACTTAAGTTTGCCATCATCACTGTTGTTTAGTCACTCAGTTGTGTCTGACTCTTTTGTGACCCCATGGACTGTAGCCCAACAGGCTCCTCTGTCCATGGGATTCTCCAGGCAAGAATACTGGAGTGAATAGCCATTTCCTTCTCCAGGGGATCTTCCTGACCCAGAGACTGAACCTGAGTCTTCTGCATTAACAGATGGATTCTTTACCACTGAGTCACCTGGGAAGCCCTTAAATGCTGTTCAGTTGCTAAGTCATGTCTGTAGCCCCCCAGGCTCCTGTGTTCATGGGATTTCCCAGGCAAGAATACTGGAGTGAGTTGCCATTTCCTTCTAAACTTAAGCTTACAAGCAACCAAATAAACTTGGCTCCTTGCTATTTCTACTTCTCTATACCAAAAACATTAATCAGAAACTAGATAAGGAGCTGTGTAACACAGGGAGTTCAGCCCAGTGCTCTGTGACAACCTAGAGGGGTGGAATGAAGGGTGGGGAGAAGGAGGCTCAAGAAGGAGGGGTTATATATAATACTCATGGCTGATTCACATTGTCATACAGCAGAAACTAAACCAAACATTGTAAAGCAGTTATACTCCAATTAAAAATAAATTTTTAAAAAAGAAACTAGATAAGGCATAAGACATTTTCTCTATGTTCCTCTTTGAAAGACATGACATACGCACATGGAACACTAAGTCCAAAGAAGGCTAAGTTTGAACATTTATTCCTCTAGAAGCCCCTTATAAATATTTTATTTCACATCACTTTATTCATCCATGAAACATACTGTATTTAGGATAATTATTCATGATACATAGCATGTACTTCGGTATAATTATTATTAATAATTACCCTAATACTATATATTTCATGAATGAATAAAGTAGTATGAGATAAAATATTATTTATAAAGGGCTACTAGAGGAATTAATGTTCAAAATTAGCCATAGAGAGTAGATTAGTGAAGGCAGAGATGAAAAGAATTCCATTCACTTTTTAAGATGGAATGCTGTGATGAGATCAGGGGGAGATTATGGCAAATTGCGAAGAGGTAGACAGCAACCCTAGATAAGAGAAGTTTCTTCCTGGGACTGCAGAAGATAAAGATTTTGTGCTTATAATGAAATCAGTTTGCAGATAATTTTACATATTGAAAAGAGAGTCAATTTATGCCTTAGACAGAGAGGAACAGTGAAGGGGAGAGAGAAATTAAACATGTTGTTTTAATAAAACTAACAAAGTGGAATACAAAACATTTAATATATTAGGGAATTGAGAGTTAAGACATAAAACACCTTTGTGTAAATTTAGGTATGAAATATGCAGAGGAAGTCTTAGGTAAAACCTATAGAACTGAAGATACAGCAGAAATAAGCAGTTAAAGAAAATTTTCATATAATTTAACAGATTGAAAGAATTAAAGAAAACTTAAATTTCATGTTATGCTTAACAAAGTAACAGGAAAACATTTCCCAAAAGGCTGAAATAAAGGTTTACAGGAAGAGCATGAAATGAAACTGAACAATTTGTCCTGATAATTATTAACTCAATTCTCTAAGGCTTCATCATCCTTCTCTTGAGAGTTGATTGTGGGTAGCTAAAGAACTCCCTCTGGATGAAGAATGCATGGGACTGCTGTGTTCCTGGCTGATGTAATAGCTCCCAAACTCTGGACAAGTCTCCCAGAAGATGAGATGTGACTCCCTGATGACTCAAAGCAATAAGAACCTGGTCATCCACATATGCAATATGGCAGAGTAAATCAGGGGAGCAGAGGCACCACAGTTCCCAACTCTGAAAAAAAAAAAAAAATATATATATATATATAGGCTCCATGAGAGTAAGATTTATAATCTGTATTTATCTTGCCATTGTTAGGGAGTGTACTTTTCCCAAATAATCCTTACAGTTCTTTATGTGCCTCAAAAAGATAGTGTTTCCCATATTAAAAGACTCATTTTGAAAGGGCAGCAAAAAAACACCAGAACAGGCCAAAAGAGTGAACTGAACATGTATATCCATGACATGGACCAACTGGCTAATGATGCTTCAGGGAAGGCAAATGGCTACTTATTCTGTCTGCTGATGTCAGTCCTCTGCTGCCTGAGAAGATGATCAGGGAGACAGAAGACCCCAACCAGACCGTGGTGGACTTCTTCTTCCTGGAGGGTCTGAGGTACACAGCTGAACATCCCAGCCTCTTCTTTCTGCTCTTCCTCCTCATCTATAGCATCACCGTGACTGGGAATCTCCTCATTCTCATCACTGTGGGCTCTGACCCTCACCTCTGCTCCCCCATGTACCACTTCCTGGCGCACCTCTCCTTCCTGGACGCATGTCTGTCTACGGTGACAGTGCCCAAGGTCATGGCAGGCCTCCTCACTCCGGATGGAAAGGTGATCTCCTTTGAGGGCTGTGCTATCCAGCTTTACTGCTTTCACTTCCTGGCCAGCACCGAGTGCTTCCTGTACACAGTCATGGCCTACGACCGCTACCTGGCTATCTGCCGACCCCTGCACTACCCAGTGGCCATGAACAGGTGGATGTGCGCAGGGCTGGCTGGGATCACTTGGACCATGGGTGCTGTGCACTCCACACTCCATACCTGCCTCACCTTCCACCTGCTCTACTGTGGGCCTCGTCACATCGCCTACTTCTTCTGTGATATCCCGCCAGTGCTGAAGCTGGCCTGTGCAGACACCACCGTCAATGAGCTTGTCATGCTTGCCAACATTGGCATTGTGGCTGCAGGTTGCCTCATCTTTATCGTCATCTCCTACGGCTTCATCGCCGCAGCGGTGTTGCGCATTCGCACAGCGGAGGGCAGGAAGCGCGCCTTCTCCACCTGCACCTCCCACCTCACGGTGGTGCTCCTGTACTACCTGCCCCCGGTCTGCATCTACCTGCATCCTCGCTCCAGTGGGGCAGGCGTCAGGGCCCCTGCTGTCTTCTACACCATAGTCACTCCCATGCTCAACCCTTTCATTTACACCCTGCGGAACACAGAGGTGAAGCAGGCTCTGCAAAGACTTCTGGGCCAAGACTCCAGAGACTCTCCAGCAGGCAGCCCACTCTGCTAACCTACACTGCACTTCTCTTCATTTACCCGCCAAGAAAGCATCTATTTCCATGTCAAAATGGGAAAGGAGCATCATTCAAGTGGAAATCAGAAAAACTGAGTTTCAGCTCAGCCAAGAAATTTTTTCCCCTCCTATCAGCCAACTGACTGGTGTCAATGTCTGTCACAAACTTTTCATCTTTAAAACCAAAGGGCTGGGAGACTTCCCTGGTGGTCCAGCAGTTAAGACTCCACTTCCACTGAAAGGGGTGTAGGTTCAGTCCCTGGTCGGGGAACGAAGATCTTACCATGCCTCCTGGCATGCAGAAAACTAAGGGCTGGATTGGGTGATCCCCAGAAAATCTCTACCACCTAGCTTTTATGGCTCAGAGGTATGTGAAATGCTATTCACAGCCTCATTTGTTTTAGCAAATGTATCTTTTTTTAACTATGAAATAATTGTATTAAACATAACACATATTTTAAAATGCTGATAACAAAAGTATAGGTATAGACAATTAATGTTTGTCTATGTATCTCCCAGTTTAAGAGAAGAAGCCGCAGTTTTTAGGGTGATAAAATACAACTATTAGGAGAAAAACAACTTGCCCAAGGTCACTTAGAAGGTGTCGTTATCTTCATTTTCCCACTCCAGGTGGTTTATAACTAAGTGATAGAAAGACAGGACCTTAACATCAGGTGGACCTACCAGTATTCGAATCCTGATTCCACTAGTCATTTGATATAAAATCTTGTGCATATTTTATAATAACTTGGTGTTTCAGTGTGTTCTTCTAATATAGTAAGATTAAAATTAACTACTTGGTAGAATTTTATGCAGGCTAAATATTATATTTATGTTGAGTGCTTGCTGAAAAAAGGATGTTCCCATTTCTTACAAAGCAAACTGAAGAAGTCAAGAGCACTTATTATACAAGCTAAGGTTTAAACTAAACAAAAAAATGCAACTCACCAAAATTTATGGGGTGCAGCAAAAACAAAGATCAAAGTGAAATATTCAGCATTAAATGCATACGTTACTAACAGGAAAAGAAAAATATCTTACTAAGCTTCCAATTTAAGAAACTAGAGAAAGAAAAGTAATAGAAACCTAAAGAAAGCACAAGAAAATAAACAGCAAAACCTAGATCAGAAACGAATGAAGTTATAAGCAGTAGAGAAAAAAATTTTTAATCAAAAGTTGATTCTTTGCAAAAATCAATAAAATTGATAACTCTTTAGCCAGGATAACCAAAGGAAGACAGAAATAACCAATATCAAAAATGAAGGGGATATTGTCACTACTGATGATACAGATATTAAAAGAAGATTATATATAACTCTTTCTCCACATATTTGATAATGTAAATGAAATGGACTACTTCATATAAAGACATAAAGTACCAACACTCATGTAGGACAAATGGATAACCTGAAGAGCTCAACATCTCTTCTTAAAATTGAATTCATAATTAATAACCTTTCCAAAAAATCATACCTAGATGGTCTAATTATTAATTCTATCAAAACAGTTAAGGAATAAATAGTATCAATTATCTTCAGTCTCTTACAGATGGCAAAACCAATACAGAATTGTAAAGTAAAATAAATAAATAAATTAATTAATTAATTTTTTTTAAAAAGTGGGCAGAGGAACTACTTCTTAAATAATCCAATGAGAATTATCCTAATTCTCAGGATAATCCAATTCAGAATTATCCTAATTCTAAAGTCAGATAAAGACATCAAAAAAAAGAAAACCACAAACCAAATAACTCTCATGAATATAAGCATGAAAACTTCTGAACAAAATATAGGAAATTAAATCCAACATATGTAAAAACATGCATATACCATGATCAAGTAGGATTTACTCCAGATATGCAAGACTAGTTCAACATGCAAAAATCAGTGTAACAGGATACAGAAGAAAAATCATATAAAATCATGTATCAAGTGACTAAAAAGGCATTTAACAACATTGAAAACTGATTCACAAAAAAAAAAAAAACTGATTCATGATAAAAACTCAGCAAACTAGGAATTAAGAGAGCCTACCTCTCTATATTTGATAAAGAACTTGATAAAGAACAGACACAGGAAAACTAAAACTAAAATGTTATAATTACTGGTGAAATAATGAACTTTCCAGCTAATATCTGGTGGATACATGACACTGTATTTGTCAAAACCCATAGTGATTTACAGTACAGAGTGAAATAGTGTGTGCAAATATACAAATTAATTTAGGAAACCAGAGATCCTAGGAAGGAATGCACAACATGACGAAACAACCTCTGTTACAGATGTACATGGCAGCTCCATGGAAGGGGACAAAGATGCTGACCTAAGTAAAACAAATGTAAGCCAAGGTTTACTGAGATTGAACAGATCGGTAAATCAGTGGCTGATGGTGAGGCAGATATCCCACCATGAGAATGGCAGAATAAACAAGCTAGGGGAGAAAGGATATGGTAATGGATTATAGATGGAGTCATCAGTATGAAGTCATGTTTAACTTATTATAGCTACAGATGGTTACATATAAACATATTTATAGACAGGGATATATACATACATTTCCTTGTTCTCTCAGTTTAGAGGGCCTAAAAGCAAGAAATACACCTAGTGCTCAGGTATGAAGTTTCTAGTAATGTTCTCCAATAATAGAAACCAGGAAAGGAACTGGAGAAAGAAAGGTAAAAGAAGAGACCGGAGCATCTATGCTAGAAAGCAAAAAAGCGCTAAAGTACACACATACACACACACACACACACACAAAGATGGGGTTATGACAGAGAAACAAGAGCCAGTGAAAGGGTTCTCAGTGGTCAAAACTAGAATAACTTCCACCAATATATTAAATGAAGTAGTAATGAATTATTATTTAAAATATAAAATAGCCATGAGTCCATAGTGAAATAAATAAATAATTGAATGACTAAATAAGAAAAGAAAAACAGACAAATCCCTTTTGCAGAAGCTTAATGAAAATAGAAGAAAAGAAATAATAAATATAAGTGCAAAAATAAGTGAACAATATAAGAAAAAATAAATGAAAAATAAGTGAAAGGAACTCATCTGGCTCCTCTGTCCATGAAATTCTCCAGGCAAGAATACTGGAGTGGGTTGCCGTTCCCTTCTCCAGGAAATCTTCCCAACCCAGGGATTGAACCTAGGTCTCCCACATTACAGGCAGATTCTTTACCATCTGAGCCACCAGGGAAGCTCAATCAAAACTATACTGCAATATAAAAAAAAACAGCATATATATAGACAGAATTATATACTACAACCAAGTAAGGTTTATTTCAGGGATTCAAAGATGTTTGTATTTGAAAAAAATCAATAAATGTACTGTATCATATGAATAGGCTAAAGAAGAAAAAAATGTGATCATATCAGTTGAGACAAGAAATATCTAAAACCAACAGCAATTTATAATTTTTTTATTTTTTTTATTTTTTTTAATTTATTTTTTATTTTACCTTACAATTCTGTATTGGTTTTGCCATACATTGACATGAATCCACCATGGGTGTACATGCGTTTTTAAATTATCAAAAACTAGCAATAGAGGAAATTTTCCTCAGCTTGAAAAATAATGTCTACAAAAACACTCCCATGAACATCATACTTGATGGTGAAAGACTGAAACTTTCCATTTTTGACTGGGAATAAGACAAGGATATCCATTTATCACTTTTACTCATTATACAGAAAGCATTGTTTTTTTGCATTCTACAGAAAGCATTGTTCAAAGGAATAAAGCAAGAAAAGAAAATGGATTACATGCAGGTCAGAAACAAAGAAATGATACTGTCCTTAATTTCAGGTACCATAATTTTCTGTGAAGAAAATCCCAATGCATCTGTTTTAAAACTCTTAGATTTTCCAAAGAAAACAAACACTGATTGGAAGATCCCCTGGAGAAGGAAAATGGCAACCCATTCCAGTACTTTTGCCTGGAGAATCCCATGGAGGGAGGAGCCTGGTAGGCTACAGTCCATGGGGTTGCAAAGAGTCGGACACGACTGAGCGACTTCACTTTCATATATATCCCTGTGTTTATTGCACTACTGTTTACAATTCTCAATATATGAAAATAACCTAATTGTCCACTGACAGATGACTGGGTGAAGAAGATATGTATATACACATACATTCAATGGAATATTATTCAGTTATAAAAAATAAAATCTTGCCATCGTGACAATGTGGATGGATCTAGAAGGTACTATGCTAAGTGAAATAAGTCACATGGAGAAGGACAAATACTGTATGATCTCATTTATATGGGGAGTCTAAAAAATAGAACAAATGAACAACAAAAAAAAAAAAAACAGAAAACAGACGAGTAAATACAGAGAGGTGGTTGCCAGAAGGGAAAAGAGTGGGAGGGTTGATCAAAATAGGTGAAGTGGATTAAGAGGTACAAGCTTCCAGTTATAAAATAAATGTCATGCACATGTGGGCTTCTTTGATGGCTCAGTGGTAAAGAATCTGCCTGCCAATGCAGGAGATGCAGCTTCGATCCCTGGGTGGGGAATATCCCCTGGAGGAGGGCATGGCAACCCACTCCAGTATTCTTACCTGGAGAATCCCATGGACAGAGGAGCCTATTGAGCTATATAGTCCATAGGATCACAAAGAGTTGAACCATGACTGAAGCAACTTAGCACACATGGATGCAGGGAAGTATACAATATGTTCACATACTCTAAATTAGGCAATAAACTGTGAATGAAATGTGAAGATAGTTTTCATTTTTCTTAATTTAAAATTTTGCCTTTGTCTGTGTTCAGATGCATTTTACTCACTAAAATCATTGTTTATGTGTCACTGATTTTTGAAAGTATATAGTAAACTCTGCATATTTTTTTAACTTTACACATTTAGAATCAAAACAAAATACCCAAGTCCTAGTCTTAGCTCTACCACTTATAAATTGCAATTTTGGAATAAGCATGAAGATCTCTGAGCCTCAGTTTCACCATCCCTGAGATGGGAACTAGGATCCCCTTCCCTAACTCCCTCACTGTCCTTCCCTGAGGAACACACAGCCTGATAGACGCAAAGGTTCAGAGGAAACTGCAACAAGACTTCAAAGAACAATTGTGACACCCTGCAAGTTGTCTCTATTAATGTGTGAAGTGGGTCTACTGAACTTCATGTCACAGGGAGACTTCAAACAGCCCAGGTGATTCCACCAGCCTCCTACTCACTGAGCAAGAGGGTGTCTCTGCTTCAGAGTGTAAGACTTCTCCACTGAGTGAGCTTTAATGTTTAAAGGTACTTATTTTGTACACCAGACCCAGCATGTAAAGCAACAACTTCACCTGGTGCCAGGCTGACTACACAGGGAAATGTCCCAGTGCTTCAGAGAAAAACCAATTGTGCCAGCTTTGGGGAAACACTGTGTCTGTCCTCAATATGTACATCAATTTACCAGAATCAAATTTCAGTACGAATTTTGAATACAAACAACTGATCTCACATTCAACCCATGGGTAGCCTGCAACTCCACTACATTTTAAAGAGAAAAACAGCCTCAATGACTTTCTCTCACTTGTGACATACAGCCCATTGTACATATCACCAATAATGGATATTAAATGCATGTTTTGTTTGTTGTAGTCACATAATCAAATGGGTGAATGAATCAACACCCATTTCCTCTTGCTAGATGCAACAAGTAGTTCCTGCTCAGCCTTGCCCCTCAGGCACTGGAGTAAAGAACCACTTACCTGAATGAGCTTGCAAAGAATAAAAGTGGGTTGTGTATCATGAATTGATGTCAGGCAGTGATCTCATAAAATACAAAACTTGAAGACATTGTGTGTGTTGGGGGCAAGGCCGTATAAGGAGAAGTATATAATGGGGTTCAGTAAAGCTGGGGGTTCAGGAATTATCAGAACCATTTTACTTCTGGTTTTCTTTAGCC
The DNA here is from genome assembly GCF_014754425.2 of Oryx dammah. NCBI lineage: Eukaryota > Metazoa > Chordata > Mammalia > Artiodactyla > Bovidae > Oryx > Oryx dammah. Next base: position 25,731,589 of record NW_024070199.1, on the reverse strand, counting down.
CTTAATCACAGTGCACCCTTGTCATACTCATTCCAAACCTGATCCTGACAACGGTAGCCCACTTAGAGAATGTTCACGTTAAACACATTCATGATGTTGTCAGGGAACTTTCTGGTCCGTAACTAGAAAGGCCACTTTTGTTAAGCCTACAATATCAAAGCTTTTGGACTGATCTAGAAACAGCTCCATCCCAGTACACAGGCACAGGAGAATCCCATGACTTACCTGTTTGATTCTCAGCTGTGCCAACTTCAATAGAATCATACTTTCCCTCATAACCCCTTTTATCCCATTTCAAAATTCTATGCTGTGTATATAAAATAACTGACTTGTTTCCTCAGATGCATTCCTCCTTGTTAAAAGAAGTCCACATAGCTATATAGTACTTAAAGTCACTAACTAAAAAACTAAATTGCCTCTATTAACACTTAGCCACCCTTAACTTTTACAATCTGTAGGTATATCTGTTTTTCTGATTAATGATTTGCAAAATAATCCGAAGGAATGAGACAATTTTTATTGAAGTCTAATTACTGTAAAATGTTGTGTTAGTTTCTGCTATACAGTGAAGTGAATCAGCTGTATGTATGCATATGAATATATCTCCTCCTTCTTGATCCTCCCTCCCACCACACCCCATCCCACCCCACCCCTGTCCCACCCCTCTAGGTCATCACAGAGCACCAAGCTGAGCTCCCTGTGCTACACAGCAGCTTCCACTAGCTATCTGTTTTATACACAGGGTGTATATGTCAATGCTACTCTCCGAATTCGTCCCCCCTCCCCATCCCCCTCTGTGCCCACATGTTCACTCTACATTTGGATCTCTATTCCTGCCCAGCAAATAGGTTCCTCTGTACCATTTTTCTAGATTCCACATATATGTGTTAATATATGATAGTTGTTTTTCTTTTCTGACTTACTTTACTCTGTGTGACAGACTATAGGTCCATCCACACTCTACAAATGACCCAATTTCATTCATTTTTATGGCTGAGTAATATTCCATTGTATATATGTACCACATCTTCTTTATCCATTCCTCTGTCAATGAACATTTAGGTTGCTTCCATGTCCTGGCTATTGTAAAGAGTGCTTCTGTGATCATTGAGGTGCTTAGATGTGCAGTCATGTCCAACTCTGAGACCCATGGACTATAGCCTACCAGGCTCCTCTGTCCATGGGATTTCCCCAGCAAGAACACTGGAGTGGGCTTCCATTTCCTTCTCCAGAGCATCTTCCCAATCCAGGGATCAAATCAGTGTCTCTTGCATCTCTTGCATTGACAGGTGGATTCTTTACCACTAGCGCCACCTGGGAAGTTCAAACATTAGGGTACATGCATCTTTTTGAATTATTAAAACCTAATTTTAAAGATTTTTTTCTGAGATTGAAACAGGTTGAGTCTCATCAAATGAAAGATCATTTGTATTTTGAGTCTCATCAAATGAAAGATCAACCATCAGTTTTAACCCACTCTTTGAGTCACCTCAAATGCTAGTAAAATATATAACATATTGAACACAATCTGCAATGTCTGCAAAGGCTCCCAAATAGCAAGATACTGTTTGCCTATGAAATATATTTTTCCTTCAATATGGAAAGTAATTTTATCAGAACAGTTACTAAAAGAAAAGCAAAATGAAAAAAAAAATCCAACCAAGATCAATTATTTCACATACATAAAACTAGTTAAGTGAAAATCAAACATACTAATATTGGATCAGGGGATGGGATATGAATGGTCAGTAAAACTATAAGTCAAGAATTTTGCAATGTTGAACATCTAAAAACAAGCCAACAATCTAGCTACACTAAATTTCAAAATATCTAAATACTGAATGGAGACTGGAAAACAGTAAAGTAGTAAATGTTGCTACAGTTATTTTAGGACATGTTTAAATTGTCTCAACACATCACATTTTTGAGTGGTTTTCTTTTTCCTAGTACCTCAAAAGAAAAAGACATCTTGTTCAAAATTTAATTTATTCCCCAAATATTTCTTTCAAACAGTCATTGCTCTCACAGCTGAAATTTGAGGCTTTTGTACTTTAAAATCCACATAAGAGTAGCATGTGGGAGCCAAGAAATAGGAATGTGTGTTCAACATTTTATAAGTACCAAATAACTTAAGCTAAAGGTTTTCCAGAGAAATCCTGTGACCTCCATAATATTTCTAGAGCCTTCTAGAAAGGAGAAGAAAATCATAGAAAGAGCTTTCTTTTCTCATAATTTTGTTTTCTATTCTTTCTTTCTAACTTGAGTTTTGATTACCAATCACTATGTTATCTCCTTCAGATACTGTCCTCTCTCTACCTGATTCCCAACAGACGTGGCCATAGCCATTGGTCTTCCTCCTCCAAATTACTATTAATGTGTGGTCATTGTGTATTATAAGTTTTAATAAAAACTTTATGGAGGAGAAGGAAATGGCAGCCCACGCCAATATTCTTGCCTGGAAAATCCCATGGACAGACAATCTTGGCAGGCTACAGTTCATGGGGTCGCAAAAGAGTCAGACACAACTTAGCGACTAAACAATAACAAGTGATAGCTAGTACTCAATCCTGTTTAGCCAACACTAGCTTCTGTCTCCAATTCTTAAATTAAAATTCTTTGCAGTGCCAACTTTCCTTCTTTGCCTCTAAAAGCCTTTGATTTTACTCCTGAGCTGGGACACTGTTTGGGCTGCTACCAGAATCTATTTGCCCCGAATTGCAATTTTTTTATTCAAAATTAACTTTTTTTGCTTTTAAAAAAAAGCTTTATGGACAATGGAGGATAATTAAGGTACTCTACAGATAAGGAAACAAATTCAGGACGAAGTGTGACTTCTAAATCTCATTGTCCATTCCTTACTGAAGGACCTCTTATTTATTGGCCTTCTTTATTAGACCATGGACTAATGACACATTCCTAAGAAATGTTTTACTTATTTCTTAGGAATGCCTGTTCTCTGAATTATAAGATCCTTAAAATATTTCTTTTTTTTTTTTTTTGCAGAAAAAGTCAGTTTTCAAAACAAATGTTTTCTCATATCTTATGTTTGCTGTGTTATGCTTAGTCTCTCAGTCATATCCGATTCTTTGTGACCCCATGGACTGTAGCCTGCCAGGCTCCTCTGTTCATGGGGATTCTCTATGTAAGAATACTGGAGTGGGTTGCCATGCCCTTCTCCAGGGAATCTTCCCAACCCAGGGATCAAACCCAGGTCTCCTGCATTGCAGGTGGATTCTTTACTATCTGAGCCACCTTGGAAGCCTTACCTTATGTTTACTAAAATACAAATAAAATGAAGTAAACAGAAAGTATACTAGAAAGAGTAGTTCATTTGAAATCAAAAGGCTAATAGTTTATTCTAGATTTTTTCATAAAGAAATTGTGTGACTTTAAATAAATCATTACACTTCTCTGAGTTTCAGTATTCAGTATTGTATTCATGAAATAAATATATTTTGAAAATCTGATGTGCTACTTTGAATATAGAAAATAAATATGAAATACTGGAGATAAACATGAAAGTAGCTTAATGACTAGTGTTTACAGCAGCAAAGTGGAGTTATCTTTGATAGTCTTTATGGAATCTCCTATAAGGGTGAAACAATGGCATTTGGAGAAATCACATGCCTAGCCACTGTATGGAGAAAGAAAAAGGTAGGACAGATTGTCTAATTCATGCTTCCAGGGCCATAGGTGTCATTTAAGAAATGTTACTTTATTGAACATTCAAAATCAATGACTTTAAAGACTTTAAAGTCACACTGCAGCTGCTGCTACTGCTAAGTCGCTTCAGTCGTGTCTGACTCTGTGCGATCCCATAGACGGCGGCCCACCAGGCTCCCCCATCCCGGGGATTCTCTAGGCAAGAACATTAGAGTGAGTTGCCATTTCCTTCTCCAATAAAATCACACTAGTGTTACTTTATTGATCATTAGCAGAAATATTCATCTTTTTCCAAGTGAAAAAAAAAAAGTCCATAATAACAATAGGAAAAATAAATAGAAGGGAATTCTCTGGTGGTCCAGTGGTTAGGACTCTGCAGTTCCACTGCAGAGGGCAAGGGTTCAATCCATGGTTGTGGAACTAAGAGCCCAAAACCCATGCTGGGTGGCAAAAAAAAAAAAAAAATGTTAGTTTATTTATGTTATTCTTAAATGGGAAACATAAAGAAAAGGAAAGGATATTGCTAAAGTAGTAATAAAAGAAAGATGATCTACTCTAAGAAACTGGAAACGACTTGAGGGAAGACTAAATTTCCTTCCCTATGATGAGAAATAAATAAGGTAAGAAGGCTGCCACTACAAATATTGTAAATAAACACACAAAATCTCTCCCATCCTATGACCTGGACATAGAAACTGATTCTAATCAATACTCTCTTCTCCTCAGGGTTTTTCTCAGAGCATTTTTAACATCTTTGTTCCTCAGACTGTAAATTAAGGGGTTCATCATGGGAACCACATTGGTATAAAAGATAGAAGAGATTTTTCCCTCATCCAAAGATCCAGTAGAAGATGATTTGAGGTACACAAATGCCCCAGATCCAAAGAACAGAGAAACAGCAATGATGTGGGAACTGCAGGTGCTGAAGGCTCTGGACCTGCCCTCCGTGGACTTGATGTGGAGGATGCTGGACAGGATGAGACCATAAGAGACAAAGATGGTGAGACTGGGCACAGTGATGTTGATGCCCGCCATGATGAAAACTACCAGCTCAATGACGTAGGTACTTGTGCAGGAGAGCTGGAGCAGAGGGTGGATGTCACAGAAATAATGGTTGATGGAGTTTGCTTCACAGAAGGTCAGTCTCAGCATGCATCCAGTGTGAGCCATGGCACCAGAAAATGCCATCAAGTAGGAACCAAGCATAAGGCTGGAACACACTTTAGGGGACATGGCAGTATTATATAAGAGTGGCTTACAGATGGCCACATAGCGGTCATAGGCCATGGATGTCAGCACATAGCATTCAGAAACGACAAAAAAACAGAAGAAGTAGAGCTGGGTCATGCATCCCATGTAAGAGATAATATTCTCCTTCGATAAGAAATCTATCAGCATTTTGGGTGTAAATACTGAAGAATAACAGAGGTCTGTGAAGGACAAGTTAAAGAGGAAAAAGTACATGGGGGTGTGTAGATGTGAATTTATCCCAATTAGGATTATCAGGCTCAAATTTCCTATCACAGTGACCATATACATTAATAGAAACAGGAAAAACAAGGGAACTTGGAGATCCAGTTGGTCTGTTAACCCCACCAGGATGAATGCAGTCACAAAAGACCCATTCCCAGGAGCCATTCTTCCCTAAAAGAATCTGTGGACACACGAGAGAAGATTTACACTGGGGAACAGCTCAGTCCTTCTGACAATATCTCATCCTACAAGAGAGTATACATACTGAGCATGTCTGAGACTAGGCCAACCTGGGCCCATAGAATCTGCCTTTACCATGAGCTTTCCCTTTCTAGAGTCTTGATAAGCTAAATAAAACAAAGATCATCACAAACAGCCTACAGAGAGAAGGCAATGCTGCCATATGGATACATGCCTGCTGGAAAAACAAAGGGATAAAAGAGAGGGATCAAGTTAGAAAGTCCTTCTCTAACTTCACCTTTTCTTCATTCACTTGAGCCTTCTCTTCATCAACAAAATTGTAGGCAGAGACCCCAGCTACATGGTGCTGGCTTCTGGTGCAGATTAGATCTGGTGTGAGTTGGAACCAAGAAGATTGTCTCTAACCAAAGACTAAGGGACCGAAGGCTAGAGGAGGTTTAGTTATTGCCCAAGTAGAAGAGTGAGAGTCTGTCCATAGAAAAGGAACTTACTGACTGAGATACTTCTGCACCTCCCAACCTCTGAACACTCTCTGATCCCCTTCAGTATAGTCTCCTAAGAGTTTCACTCGAATCTCATGACTGCACAAAATGGTGGGGAGAGGGGGAGACAGTGGCAGATCCGATGTCAACAGAATTCAGAAACTCACCCTTATGTGGCCAGAAACCTTAGAGCTCTCCCTTGGTGTTTGTCCCGGAAAGGCAGTGTCCTGTCTGAGGCTCTGGTTCATTTGATTCTAAAATGAAAAGTCTGAGCAGCCCAGACTTAATTTCAGATATGCCCCGGAAATCTTTCTGAACTACAAATATTGATTTCTAATTATGCCTTTGATTCTTCTCACTCAGCAAGGAAAATTTCACAGCGTTGTTATCAGGTTTCCCACTTGATAATAAACGGAAGATGGACTGTGAGTTTAATGATGTCGCACACTTGGTTATAAACAGGGTGGAAGCTTGCTCAGTCTCTCCCCAGGGAATAGATTCTATATGTAAAAAAGAAGTAAGGGAGTTACATTTACCATGTTCTCTATCTAGGTCCTTAGGGACTCAATATTTTAATCCAGTTTAACATCACTCCAGGGATTGTACATCCCCCAAGGAAGAGGCAAAAGTAAGCTCCCATCTTCCTATCATCTTCATCACTTTAGAAAAATCTATTGTACAGGTTCTTTCTCTGTGTCTTCCCAGATCCTAAGAGGAAATTTTCCAGAGTCTACCTATGGGTTTCCTCCCATCTTTACTTGAAATTTTACAAAGCCTGTAGTAATTCACTTCACTTGTTGTCTCTCATGGATTATCTCGAAAAGAAAATGCTAAATGCCTTTCTCCCTACTAAATTTTTTACATTTTAAACACCTACTGGAAATATCTACCTAAGGTTCCAGCTGGGTCCTTAACTGTATTATTTCATTAACTGAGGTCATCAATCATTTCTCATAGAAGAAAAGAGTGGGGGCTATAGAGTTAGAGGGTATGAGTTTGAAGCCTACCCCCATGCTTACTAACTTGGACACAGTGATTAACTCTCCATGCCTCATGTTCATAATTCCTAAAATATTGATGATAATAATAGCATCTCCTTCATTGGGTTATCTTGATGATTAAATGAAAAAAAAATACAAAAAAATGGTTAGAACAGTACCTGGCATGTAGTATACAGTCAAATAATGCCAGCTGTCTTCATATATGTTCTCCAAACTTTCTGTGAATCCTCCATCATAACACTCACCATTTTTCTCTTTAATTCCTGTGTCTCCTTGTAAATTATAAATGAGGACTAACATCTCTTCTGTCTTATTTACCACTTCTCTTGTACTGCTGTGAATAGTGCAGGGACCTCCCTTGTGGCTCACCTGGTAAAGAATCCTCCTGCAATGTGGGAGACCTGGGTTCGATCCCTGGGTTGGGAAGATCCCCTGGAGAAGGAAATGGCAACCCACTCCGGTATTATACTGGCCTGGAGAATTCCATGGACTGTGTAGCCCATGGGGGTCACAAAGAGTCGGACACGACTGAGCGACTTTAACTCACACAGTAGGCACTGCATAAATAACTCTGTAAGTTACATTGTTCTCTCGTGAAAGCCTTCCAAGTGTTTCTCACATTTCTTACATGCTCAGCATTAGGGTCTACAGCCACACTGAATTCCATCCTTTTCCCTCAGCCACCACACAAGTTCAGGTACTTTTGAGGTTTTTAATGCTGAAATGTAATGATTCCAGTAACAATTCTAGCTTTTCTCACATACTCCCTCTTATTTGGCCATTTACACAACTGGAGGATAAGTTCTGGAAGCACACAACTCTTCCTTCCTTCTTTAAAATTTCAGAGACCTTCAGTTACCCCAGGACACCTGAATCATTGTAATAAAACTATATGGCAGCATTGTAGTAAAAATATAAGTAACTATGAATACTGGGCATATACCCTTTGAAAATCTAACTGAAAGAGACACATGTACCCCAATGTTCATGACAGCACTTTTTACAATAGCTAGGACGTGGAAGTAACCTAGATGTCCATTGACAGATGAATGGATACAGAAATAGTGGTACATATATATACAATAGAATATTAGTCAGCTATAAAAAAAATGAATGCATTTGAGTCAGTCTTAATGAAGTGGATGAACCTAGAGCCTGTTATACAGAGTGAAGTAAGTTAGAAAGAGAAAGACAAATATTGTGCATTAACACATCATATGGAATCTAGAAAGATGGTACTCACGAACCTCTTTTCAGGGCAGCAGTGGAAATGCAGACATGAGAACAGACTTGTTGACACAGTAGGGGAAGGAGAGGGTGGGACAAATTGAGACAAACATGGAAATATACATATTACCGTATGCAGAATAGATATATTTTACATGAAATAAAACATTACCTTTTTCACTCCTGACTGCTGTAAATGGTTATCTGAGTTTTTTTGTCCTTAGGAACTGAGATCAAAAGACAATCTCCCTTTACCTTGTTTTCTTAAGACTAAATTGATAAGATAGAGACAATGGTGAGAGAAGCATTTTCCTAGTCTTCTTTTCTGAGAAACAAAGGAATCTACCAGTCAAAATCCTCTCCAGCACTTTCAATAAAGGTTTATTAAATAAATGAGTAACTTACTGAATCTGAAATCCACAAAGTCCAAATATCCTTCACAAAGCTTCACAGGAGTTCTGGACATACCTTAGTCAAAAATCTCACAACCTTACTGTTTCTGGATTCATCATCATTCACTTTTTTCTACTTAAAACCTTATAATCTCTGAAAATAAGCTGGAGCATGACAGAATGAGTTAAAAATTTGTCCAACCCAATACTTTCCTACTTTCTATGAAAGGATGAATGGCTGATTCTCCTCTTCTTTATACTGTCTTTTCCTATAAAATGGTTTTCATAAAAAACTTTGCTTCTCTTTTTATTTAAATCACCTGCTTTTTTAATTCCTTTCTGTTTTATCCATATCATCATACATTGTGTGCCCTTACTAAAATTTGACATCAACAGCTAACACAATTTCTATTCAGAACACCCTTTTCCTCAAAGTCTTACTCAGTGCAACTTGGACATCTTTGTTCCTCAAACTGTAGATGAAAGGATTCACCATTGGCCCCACAATGGTGTAAAAAACTGTGGACACTTTATCTTCATCCAGAGACCCAGCAGGAAAAGGCTTGAGATACATGAATGCAGATGATCCAAAGAAAAGAGAAACCACGGTTATGTGGGAGCTGCAGGTACTGAAGGCTTTGGACCTGCCCTCTGCAGAACGGACGTGGAGGATGTTGGAGAGGATCAAGGTGTAAGAAACGGAGATGGTGATACTGGGCACTAGGACATTGACGCCCCCCACAGTGAAAACCTCCAGCTCACTGATGGAGGCGCTGGTGCAGGAGAGCTGGAGGAGAGGAGGGATGCCACGCATGTGGTGATTGATGATGTTTCCATCACAGAAGGAGAGTCGCAGCATGCACCCAGTGTGGGCCATGGCACCCACCAGCCCCATCGCGTATACACCCACCGTCAGCATGAGGCAGACCTGATGGGACACGGAGACCTTGTACAGCAGGGGCTTACAGATGGCCACGTATCGGTCATAGGCCATTGACGTCAAAATATAGCACTCATCAATAACAAAGAAGGAGAAGAAGCAGAGCTGAGGCATGCACTCTGCATAAGGGATGATGTTCTGGCTTACAAAACTCATCAGCATTTTAGGGCTAATGAGAGAGGAGTGGCAGAGATCAATGAAGGAAAGGTTGAAGAGAAAGTAGTACATGGGAGTGTGCAGGTGAGGGTTCAGACCAATAAGAATAATCAAGCCAACGTTCCCCACCACAGTGACCACATAAATTGCTAAGAAAATGAAAAAGAGAGGCAGCTGGAGTTCTGGCTGCTGTGTTAAACCCAGCAGGATAAACTCAGTCACAGAAGATTCATTCCCTGGGGCCATTCTTCCTAGGACATACCTGTGGGAACAAGACAAAGGGTAACGTTAAAATGAGTACCCCGCTCTCTCCACCCAACCCCACTCTAATGAGACAGACCCAGAATGCGAGAAGGAACCCCAGCCCACCTCTCTGTGTCTTTTTTTTTTTTCTTCTTCTTCTTCTTTGTATAAAGGCTGAGGGAATTTTTAAAGACGTGTATTAAAAACACTACCGGGCAAATTCTACAGGGTAAGATTCAGTGACCCTGAACCTCATGACAACAACATCTCTGCTCTACTTCTGCTCTTACAGTTCACCAGGCCCACCCGATGATCAGTGGTCATCTCAGCAGAGAGAAAGCTGTCATTTCAGGGGATCCTTGGCTTCCACAGATGAGGTTTGGAAGATAAGTAACTGGACAGATAAAATTCAACACTCACCCTTCTGCACAGAGACTTCAGTGTTGGGACTTGCTAATTCTGCTTCCTTATTCTCAAGTGGTTCTGATGAATTTTAGAGATGAACATCCCAGAACAGAGATTCTTCTTCTTTGCTGTCTTTTATTGTTTGTTTGTTTTGAGTGTGTTTTGGACTGAGAGAGTCAGAGCACAGACCTCAGTACACCAGGCTCTAAGGTGACATGAGTTACAGGTCATGATTTCTGGTGGTGGCTCTGCCAGAGTGTCCTCTCCAGTCTAGGGGGTGGAAATAGCATCTGCTGGTGCCCAGGGAACCATCTGCTAATATGACCCAGGGGTTATTGTGAATTGGGAAATCCTAGGGACTTGATTAAGAAGTTTTAGGTTTTCATTGTGTTTTCCCCAGAGATATGATTTGTAAGAAAGAGAAATTACCCACTCTGCATTTAAGCCAAGTTCTCTAGAATAACAGTGTGTATTGGAAGTAACCCATTTTGCATACATTTTGGTTTGTTGCCAAATGGAGCACATCCTCAAATGGAAAAGCAGTGACTTTTCCTGCACCCACAGCTCTTAAGAAACACTAGTCACTTATTTGTTTATTTGGTGTATCTTCTCACAACATAAACACATACATTCATACATTCACATGCATTTGAACCTAAATTCCATAAGGGCAGAGATTTTGTCTGTTTTGTTCATCACTGTTTTTGTAGCAATTTAGAGTAAAACCACACATATACAGTAGGTATTAAATAAATATTCATTTAATTAAAAAATGAATGAATGAGAACACCTTTTCCTCATTTCCCTAGGGACCAAGACTGGATACCACAACAGAAGTACTGTCCCATGGGCAAAGGCTTATATAGTATCAGTGATTTTCCTCATAGGCCTAAGTGTGGGACTGGACAAACACCAGTGAGGTATGTGAAGATCACCGGTAAACTCTTAGTGGCCATCTATAAGCCTTGTAGATCAAAGTTACTGAACTCAGAGAAAATACAAGTTTATGTCCTCCCTGAATGTCACACAGATGACTTCCACAGCTCTTACAGAGGCTCCAGTGCCTCTTCTTGGAAGTCTGCAGCATAGACTCAGATCAGAAAGCAGATTCGGATCAGTACAGGAAGCTTCCAAATGCTCAAATCAAGGTCAGCTCATTAGGGAGATCATTAGGAACCATTAAAATCATTTCTTTTTTGACACAGGTTTGAAATAATCAAAATGCCCACTTAGAAAGAGTAATAATGTGGGCACTGGCAGGACAGACTAGAGTAAGAAAGACTGGAGGCAGGTCAGCGATAGGAGGCTATTACAGGCCCGTTTGGCCGGCAGCAAGGGGGCGGACAGGGGGGTTGGGTCCGCGTGGAGGAGTTTCACCGGTTGAATTCAGAAATAAGAATGTGAAACGGAAAACGTGGCGACCTAATCATCTGCAAGCCTTCGCGGGGAGCGTTCACGAAGGACAGGGCTTTGCATTTCGAAGAAAACTCAAGATTCAGCAAACTTATAAGAAATTACTCCGGAAGGAAAAGAAGTCTCAAACCCCAAGTGAATCCCCCTTCATAGATTGGTATCCTGATCATCTGAAACATCTTTATTTAGCTGAAGAGGAAAGACTCAGGAAGCAGCTTAGAAAAGCTGACCAGCCTCTGTCAGAAGAACAAGTTGATCAGCCTTTGCCAGAAGACCAAGGTAGCAATGACCAGGCTTTGTCTGAAGAACACTGTAGCATTGAGCAGCCTCAGCCAGAAGAGCCCTGTAGCATAAGAATAAACTCCATTAATGTTCCAAAGAAAAATAAAAAGAAAACGTCAAATCAAAAAGCGCAGGAAGAATATGAGCAGATACAAGCTAAGCGTGCTGCTAAGAAACAAGAATTTGAGAAGAGAAAACAAAAGAGAGAAGAAGCTCAAAGGCTCTATAAAAAGAAGAAAATGGAAGTGTTCAAAATACTGAGCAAAAAGACTAAAAAGGGGCAACCAAACTTGAATTTACAAATGGAGTATCTTCTAAAAAAAATACAAGAAAAGAATTAAGTCAGACGTTGTTGCCTGACTAATCAACCATTAAAATATATGCTTGCTATTGAGTTCTTTTGTATATGGAGTATCCCTCCTAACATTTAACTAAATTTGTCAACATAAACTGAATAGCTAAGCTATATTAAATATGAGATATCCAAATATTTTTGTTTTTATAAAAGAAAATTTTATATATATGCTCTACATTATATATATGATTTGATTTTTATTTATTTGCCACTGAAGGAAGGTTGCCCTTAAGAATTGAAAGAACCTGCTATTTGCACAACAAGTTCAAGCATGTGATAATTTTGTACCGTATGAAATTCAGATGAAATAAAGTGTTTTGAAAGTAAAAAAAAAAAAAAAAAAGGAGGCTATTACAATTGTCAATCAGTTCAGTTCAGTTGCTCAGTCGTGCCTGACTCTTTTCGACCCCATGAATCACAACACGCCAGGCCTCCCTGTAGATCACCAACTCCCGGAGTTTACTCAAACTCATGTCCATTGAGTTGGTGATGCCATCCAACCATCTCATCCTCTGTCGTTCCCTTCTCCTGCCTTCAATCTTTCCCAACATCAGGATCTTTTCAAATGAGTCAGCTCTTCACATCAAGTGGCCAAAATATTGGAGTTTCAGCTTCAACATCAGTCCTTCCAATGAACACCCAGGATCGATTGCCTTTAGGATGGACTGGTTGGATCTCCTTACTGTCAAAGGGACTCTCAAGAGTCTTCTCCAACACCACAGTTCAAAAGCATCAATTCTTTGGTGCTCAGCTTTCTTTATAGTCCAACTCTCACATCCATACTTGACTATTGGAAAAAGCATAGCTTTGACTAGACAGACCTCTGTTGGCAAATTAATGTCTCTGCTTTTCAATATACTATCTAGGTTGGTCATAACTTTTCTTCCAAGGAGTAAGCGTCTTTTTATTTCATGGCTGCAGTCACCATCTGCAGTGACAACGGAGCCCAAGAAAATAAAGTCTGTCAGTGTTTCCACTGTTTCTCCATCTATTTGCCATGAAGTGATGGGACCAAATGCCATAAGCTTAGTTTCCTGAATGTTGAGTTTTAAGCCAACTTTTTCACTCTCCTCTTTCACTTTCATCAAGAGGCTCTTTAATTCCTCTTCACTTTCTGCCATATCTGTGTCATCTGCATATCTGAGGTTATTGATATTTCTCCCTGCAATCTTGATTCCAATTTGTGCTTCATCCAGCCCAGCGTTTCTCGTGATGTACTCCCCATATAAGTTAAATAAGCAGGGTGACAATATGCAGCCTTGACATACTCTTTTTCCTGTTTGGAACCAGTCTGTTGTTCCATGTCCAGTTCTAACTGTTGTTTCCTGACCTGCATACAGATTTCTCAAGAGGCAGGTCAGGTGGTCTGGTATTCCCATCTCTTTCAGATGGATTCACATGTCCATGCAATTCTCTGGGCCAGAATATTGGAGTGGGTAGCCTTTCCCTTCTCCAGGGGATCTTCCCAACCCAAGGATAGAACCCAGGTCTCCCGCATTGCAGGCGGATTCTTTACCAGCTGAGCCACCAAGGGACATCCAAGTGAAAGTGTACAATTGGGCAAATGCACAACTGAAGCTAAAGCGCTTTGTAGGATGGCATCATCGACTCAATGGACATGAGTTCGAGCAAACTCCGGGAGATAGTTCAACACAGGGAAGCCTGGTGTGCTGCAGTCCATGGGGTGGTAAAGAGTCTGACATGACTTAGCGGCTGAACAACAAAGGCTAAAAGTAAGAAGAAAGGTCAGAACATGAGAAGGTTTGAGCATAGTTTCCATAGAGATTAAAGCCATGGGGTTAGGTAAACTAAATAAGAAAAAGTAAAGAGAAAAAGAACAGAGGGTAGAAGAATACTTGGGAAATTCCCCAAATTGTGAGTATTATACTTAGGATAATCTCTTAAACCTAATTATCACTAAAATGAGTCCCAATCATTTTTCTCAAACCCTTCAAAATTACTATGGTACCAAAAATTCCTCAAGCCAAAGTTGAACTCTATCCCACAAGGTAGGCATTCCTTAACCTCAGCAATGATAAAGAACTTGGAACTTCATGAAAATGTGTTTTCTATGGAAAGTTAAAAAAATCTTATTTAGACAATACAATAGACAGAAATACTTCCTCTAATCTTATAGTATATCAAATCACATTGCAAGAATTATATGCCAGGGTTCTAAACTAGAGTTGAAAAATCATTCTTTCATCTTTGCCACTGTAAATATAAGCAAACATGGAATTAATATAGAGCAATTCTGAGCTTATCCTTACACAGCAAAATTCTCATTCCCTTTCTTTCTTCTCTCTCCATAACCATCAGGTTAGCCTAATTCAGATGTAACTCTCAAATGGTCATCCTCTCACTGAGATATATTCTAAGGAAAGATTCATCAGAACTTTTCACAAAGATGATAGAAGACAAAAAAATTCCCAAAAATAGTAGCCTAGATGTTTGGATAAACTATGATGTTACTACAAGCAGAAGAAAAACTCAGAAAATAGTGGAAATATTCATAAAAATTATACATTCAGTTTTATTCATTCTTGACTCCTTTTTAAGTATCTCAACCCCAATATGTTCTAACTTGTCAAAGTCAGTGGTAATAAAAAATTTATACTATACCATAAAGATGCATAAGACATAAAGATGTATTTTAACTAAATGGATTTTTAATTGGCAGGATTATGTGATATTAAGCTAACAAGCTACAATCACCCAGAAATATTAACTAATATATTTTCAAAATTAAATGTATAACTGAGGTTATATTATAATTTTTAAGCAAAATAAAGCAAGTTATCAGATACTAATTTTATACAGATGACTGCTACTAATTTTTTTCAAATATCACAAGTATGTCATTGACATTGATTCAGTCAAAATACTGACTGTTTCTACCATTGCCACAAGGCTTCTTCATGTTCCCTTCGACACCCACTTTTTCTCTCATCAGTTGCTCAGTCGTGTCCAACTCTTTGTGACCCCATGGAGTGCAGCACCCCAGGCCTATCTGTCCATCACCAACTCCCAGAGTTTACTCAGACTCATGCCCATTGAGTCAGTGATGCCATCCAACCATCACACCCATTTTTTCTTTCAAAGCCACACCCAATTTCTTCCTATCCTGCTGCTGCTGCCGCTGCTAAGTCACTTCAGCCGTGTCCAACTCTGTGCGACCCCATAGACGGCAGCCCACCAGGCTCCCCTGTCCCTGGGATTCTCCAGGCAAGAATCCTGGAGTGGGTTGCCATTTCCTTCTCCAATGCATGAAAGTGAAAAGTGAAAGTGAAGTCGTTCAGTCGCTCAGTCGTGTCCGACTCTTAGCAAGCTCATGGACTGCAGCCTACTAGGCTCCTCCGTCCATGGGATTTTCCAGGCAAGAGTACTGGAGTAGGGTGCCATTGCCTTCTCCATCTTCCTATCCTACTCTTCTCTAAACCTTTGGCAACCATGACCAACCAGGTTCTCCATTTCTACAAATTTATCATTTCAAGATTTATGTTATATTAATTAATAGAAGTATACACAGTGTAACATTGTATCTTCTATTTTTTGGCTAAGGTTTTCTTTTACAAAATTTTGTTTCACACGTTTGTAATTGCTCAGTGAAGAATTTCTACAATGACTGCTTTGAAATCTTTTTGTCAAATAATTCTAACATCTCTGTCATGTAACATGTATTTCTTGTCCTTTTTGCACTGAATTTGAGATCTTCTTTATTCTTCATGTAAAAAGCATTTTTTTCTGAAACCTGGGCACTTTGCAAATTATATTATGAGACTTTAGATTTTATTTAAACCTTTTTCTTAGCTACTTTTCTTTGATATTGCTCTGCCTGGAGGAACAAGTCCACTCACTGCTGAGTGAGGGTTGTTATTTTGCTTCCCCTCATGGTCTCATCTAACAGGCAAGGGTGTGTGGATTAGTCACTCAGTGTCCAACACTTTGCGACCCCATGGACTGTAGCCTGCCAGGCTCCACTGTCCATGGGATTATCCAGGCAAGAATGCTGGAGTGGGTTG
Source organism: Oryx dammah (assembly GCF_014754425.2). Taxonomy (NCBI): domain Eukaryota; kingdom Metazoa; phylum Chordata; class Mammalia; order Artiodactyla; family Bovidae; genus Oryx; species Oryx dammah. The sequence goes on along the minus strand of NW_024070199.1, from coordinate 25,715,334 downwards.
TCATTCTATCTCCCCTACCCAGGGGTTGAACCTGGCTCTCCTGAATTTCAGGCAAATGCTTTACCATCTGAGCCAACAGGCAATAGGATGTCAGTCATTGCAAGCGGACAGTGATAACAAGCCTGATTCCCCTTAAGTCCTCCTCTGACATGACCTCATGGAGGACAAGGACTCCCTCATTACTGATGAGTATTGATGGAAGATCAGACTCCCTCAGTGGCCTCCGCTCACACCACGTAGGGAGCTCTTGTCACCCAGCAAGAATCTATGCCCTGACTCTACATAGCATTCTCTGATTCTACCACCAGAGAAAGTATTGGGGCAATCATTACATCCTGTGAGGGAGGGAGACTATGGATTCTTATTTGAACTTTGCTGTCATGGAGGGGGAGCCTCAGGTTTTCCCTGGGGTTGGTCTATGGTATGGTGGTTATTGTACTAAAATTTTCTCTTACTTGGCTGCGCCCTTCCTGGTCCTTGGGCTAAAAAATGTACACTTGTTTTCTCAGCTTTATTGAAGCATGCACAAGTGCATCCTCAGTCACTCAGTCACGTCCGACTCTTTGCAACCCCGTGGCCTGTCGCCCACCAGGCCCCTCTGTCCCTGGAATTCTCCAGGCAAGAATACTAGATTGGGTTGCCATTTCCTTCTCTGGGGGATCTTCCTGACCCAGGGATTGAACCCACATCTCTTAGATCTCCTGCACTGACAGATGGATTCTTTACCACTGAGCCAACTTTTGTTGTTGTTGTTGTTGTTGATTTTTTTTTTTAACCAAGACTTCCCTGTTTAGGTTAGGAAGAGGGATTATTTCTAACCTAAAGAGGGAAGTCTCGGTTAAAAAAAAAAAAACACTTTATGATAGGATAGGGGCTCTGAACAGTCCAATCCAATGTGGCTCTCCGGCTGATTAACAAAAATAAAATCTGTAAAGACACTGAAAACCCAAACTTTTATTCTATTATTTTTATATTAAGCCAGGACACAGAAGGACTTCAAACACTAAAAGAAGAGTTCTTAATACCAATAAGATTTTCCTCAAGGTGCATTTATTCTGTAAGGTGTTCTCTGACCCCTCTACTCTTCTTGATTCCCCTAAATCCACAGTACTCTTGTCGTCCCCGGCCTCAGTGAAATAGGTCCAGTAGTATGTGTACTGGAGCCAGAGACTTGGCATGAAACCATGCCTCTGACTCTGAGTGATCATAAAAGAGTTCCTTAAACGTCAGTCATCCTTTCCTTATCTGCAAGATAAGCACAGCACTACCTGTCTTTAAGGGCAGATGAGAGAGGAGATACTGGCTGTAAATTTCCTAATAAGTAATTGGTGCTCAATATCATCTGTGTTATTACTGGTATTCTGGTTGCTATCACAATCTGTTTCTCTTTTTGTAAGTAACCCACAGGCAGAAATACAGATTAAGTGTCAGAATGTAAGAAATTGCTAAGCATGAGATATTATGTCATTGATTGATTAAAGGATTGGTAGCTGTGGACCAGTTATGAATTTCTGTTCTATTTACCCTGTGGATGACTGGAAATGAGCCCTAAAAACTGGACTCAGGTAACAGGGTTTGTCCCCCTGGGTTTCCCCAATAGCCATATTCTGCAGTTCCTGTTTTCCTAAGGCCACTGGTGGTCTATGTTGTAACTACCACAGGCAACCTACTCATCACTGGATTCAGCTGGATGGACCAATGCCTGCACACACAGGCGTCCTTCTTCCTGTGAAACCTGTCCTTCCTGGAGCTGCTGCTTGTGTCTGTTGTGGTTCCCAAGATGCTTGTCATCCTCCCAGGGGACCACTCCAACTCATTTGCAAGCTGCATCATCCAGTCCTACCTCTACTTCCTCCTAGGCACCACCAACTTCTTCATCTCAGCTGTCATGTCTCTGGATCGTTTCCTGGCAATCTGTAGACCCGTTCTGCTATGAGACCCTGATGGGTGGTCATGTCTGTTCCCAACTTGAGCTGGCCTCCTGGCTAGCTGGGTTTCTCTGTGTCCTCTGCCACTCCATCCTCATGGTCAGCCTACCGCTCTGTGGCCCCAGTGGTATTGTCCACTTCTCTTGTGACGGTTGGCCCTTCCTGAGGCTCTCTTGTGGAGACACTTGCCTCCTGGAGCTGCTGGCTTTTGTGCTATCCGCGTCAGTGTTGCTGGGCTCGCTGGCGCTGACCTCAGTTTCCTATACCTGCATCCTTTCCACTGTTCTCAGGGCCCCCACAACTGCTGAGTGAAAGAAAGTGTTCTTCATTTGTGCTTCACACCTTACAGTGGTGATCATCTCTTACAGCAGCTCCATTTTCCTCGACGTCCATCTGCCAGAGATTCAGTCCATGCTGTTCAACAAAGGGGCCTTGGTCCTGAACTATATCATCATGTCCCTCCTGAAACTGTTCATCTTCAGTCTCTGCAATGAGAAGGTGAGGTGAGCCCTGAGAGATGGCCTCAGGTGGAACTGACCCATGGCTGCGAGACACCATGAGGGTCAAGTGTAAAAGGAGATATTCCTACTAGACTGGGCAAATATTTGAAGTTCAGGTCATACAAGGCAATACCTTGTATGTTTCTCAGATAATGAAATACATCTTCATAAATATGCAATGTGGAGATTAGCCTTCGCTTTCTTCCCTCGAATCTTCCTTATGCCTCCACCTTCACACAGAGAAAGCTGATCCATTTGGTCAAGTTTCCAACTTCTGGTGATGACATGTTTCTTTTGAGGTGCTTAAACATGTAGCCTCCATTCACGGAGGCTGCTCCTCTTTTCCTCACGTGTGTGTGCTTAAGCACACCTATTACTGCTTCAAGATCATAAGTCATAAAGCCAAACGGAAATGCTAAAATATGGAGATTCAGATTTGCAGCTTAGAGGGGAGTAAAGACCCTCTGAGATCTTGCCTCTAGACTGGATATGACAAATAAGATTACCCAGGATCCCAGTATCAGAAAATCAAATTCTAGCTGTGGTAACAAATATTTATTAGCTGTTCGATTCTCCTGTGTTATATTCTTTATGTGACTAGCAGCTCCTGAAACAATCTCACATAAGAAAAATGCTGAGACCAAAAAACTATTTATTGTTGTTGTTCAGTCACTCAGTCATGTCTGACTCTTTCTGACCCCATGGACTGCAGCACACCAGACTTCCCTGTCCTTCACCATATCCCAGAGCTTGCTCAAACTCATGTCCATCGAGTCAGTGATGCCGTCCAACTATCTCATCCTCTGCCATCCCCTTTTCCTCCTGCCTTCAATCTTTCCCAGCATCAGGGTCTTTTCCAGTGAGTCAGCTCTTCCTATCAGGTGGCGAAAGGACTGGAGCTTCAGCTTCAGCATCAGTCCTTCCAGTGAATATTCAGGGTTGACTTCTTTTGGATTGACTGGCTTGATCTCCTTGCTGTCCAGGGAACTTTCAAGAAATATTTAGCTATTTTTAATTCCCAAGTCAAATTCTACCTAATAGACTCCAAATATGGGGATAACCATTTATTTAAGAAATATTATTAAATAATATGTTTTGGGCACTGAACTAGGTAGGGATAGGACCAGGGTGAGCCAAGGGAGATGTCTAGGGCACACATTTTAAAGAGACACTTGCCCACATGATGGAGCAAGGCTAGGGTCAGGCTGTGCCCAAAGCTGAGACTAAACGACTCCTCACTGCTGCACCAAAGCCACCTCCGCTGCCGCTCCCTGATCTAGGCTCTGCGCTAAACCTTGGGGGATACTGTAGAAAACAAGGAAGACATAGCTTCACTTTGATGGAGTTTATAGTATCATCGGGGTGGTTGACAAAAAAAAATCTTAAATGCATAAGTCAATATGTAGTTGTACGTTGTGAGGAATGCTTTTGAGAAAAAGGCTGAGTTTTGTAAGAAAGTAATAAGGACAAATAATTTGGATTAAAGATCAAGGAACAGCACATTTCTGAGGAAGTGATCTTTAAACTGAGGCCTGAGATTGAGAAGGGGTTAACCAGGAAAATCTAATAGAGGAGCATTCAGAGAAAGTGAGCAGTATTTGCAAAGAAAGAAGTGGCTGAGAGAAACAAACGTTATAAAGAAGTGGAACTGGGGAGGTGGGCTGAGATCAGTGCAGACAAGATCTTATCAATAAAATTTACAGGCATCTTTCTTTCTTTCTTTTTAAAGGACATGTAAAGCCTTTGAAGAGTTTTAAACAAGGGACTGCTCACATCATTTTTTATATAAATTTATTTATTTTAATTGGAGGTTAATTACTTTACAATATTGTATTGGTTTTGCCACACATCAACATGAAACCGCCACAGGTATACATGTGTTCCCCATCCTGAACCCCTCTCCCCCCTCCCTCCCCGTACCATCCCTCTGGGTCATCTCAGTGCACCAGCCCCAAGCATCCAATATCATGCATCGAACTTGGACTGGCAATTTGTTTCATCTATGATATTATACATGTTTCAATGTCATTCTCCCAAAGCATCCCACCCTCGCCCTCTCCCACAGAGTCCAAAGACTATTCTATACATCTGTGTCTCTTTTGCTGTCTCACATACAGGGTCATCATTACCATCTTTCTAAATTCCATATATATGTGTTAGTATACTGTATTGGTATTTTTCTTTCTGGCTTACTTTACTCTGTATAATAGGCTCCAGTTTCATCCATCTCATTAGAACTGATTCAAATGTATTCTTTTTAATGGCTGAGTAATGCTCCATTGTGTATATGTACCATAGCTTCCTTATCCATTCATCTGCTGATGGACATCTAGCTTGCTTCCATGTCCTGGCTATTATAAACAGTGCTGCAATGAACATTGGGGTACACGTGTCTCTTTCAATTCTGGTTTCCTTAGTGTGTATGCCCAGCAGGGGGATTGCTGGGTCATAAGGCAGTTCTATTTCCAGTTTGTTAAAGAATCTCTACACTGTTCTCCATAGTGGCTGTACTAGTTTGCATTTCCACCAACAGTGTAAGAGGGTTCCCTTTTCTCTACACCCTCTCCAGCATTTTTTAAAAGATCAATCTGCATTGTGGGAACCCTTGATTAGAGGGAGGCAAATGTGGATTTTCAAGAATTAACTAGGTAACAACAACAGATGGGCTAGTTAAGACTTTAGACTTGACAATGGAGGTTGAGAGAAATGAACAGTACACATGTAATTTAGAAGAGAGTTCATAAATACACTTCCTGCCCACAGATCTTGCAGCCTACAGTAGAACCAGGGTAGTAAAAAGAAACCACAGTGGTTATAAGCATTACAATGTGAAAGCCAAGGGTTCTATGGGAAAAAGAAGAAGAGAAGGGCACTTAACGCAGAGGGAAAGGGACAGTGAACACTTCCTGAGGTGTTATCTCACCTTAGATCACACAGAAGTACGCCAGGTTAAGAGGGGTGTTGGGTGGTCTCTGTAACACTTCTGCAGGTACAGAGTCCCAGAGGTGCTCCAAGCATATTCAGGAAAATGAAAGATACACAACATGGTAGTCTTGGGGCAAAGAGAAGGAAGACCTGAGAATGGAAAGATAAGTGGGAGCCAATCAATGCAGCTCTGTTCTTACTATTTTTAAGAAGTGCCATTTGGTGGGGAAGCGGGGAAAGTATAGAACCAGAAAGCAGATCAGTGTTCCTGTTGTTCCACCTTACTTGCCCAGTGCTCTTGACAAATGATTTTCTCATTTTCCTTATTTTCCTCATGTGTAAAATAAAATAACTGAATCAGATGGTTTTTACTATTTGGAGGAATCATGCATCTGTTTGAGAATCTCTTTTTAAATCTATATACCCTCTTCACTCCAAATAATTTATACAGACATAAAACCTAGTATATAATTTCAGATTGTTTATGGAGCACTTAAGCCCATCTCTGGAACCATAGATTAGATAATTTTTAATATCTTTTCAGCTCTAGCAATCTATGACTCTGTATGACTCTGAAAGAACCTCAATTACATCTAGGTCTATTCAAACACACTTTTACTAACACATTATGATTACAAGTATCATTGTTAGCATCATATTTTGGTGATAATATTGATAGATAAAAATACATGATAGATAAATAGAAAGAAATAGATGAGAGACAAATTGATGTAGTGCCTGACACTATGTATAAATATGTGTAAGCATACATTGTGGGAAGACTCCTGCATATTACAGGAAAGACCAGAAATATTCTCCTTGTCTCAGGCAACTCATCTGAAGAACCAGCAGGCACTCTGGACATGGCAGGCTCTTAAGTTGCACATGCTGAATGGCATAGACATTTAGTCTGTTTCAAGAACAACTCACTGTTCTAAGTTCCAAATACTATCACTACCCTTTGGGCAACTTCGGCCATAACAATCTATTATGGGAACAAGGGTTATTAAGGATTTTTGTAGGAACAGTAAGAGGAGAGTGTCAACATGTTGCTTATTGCTTTACCAGTTGTGCTATACTAATTATTTCAGCTAACCCTAGAAAATACATTCCCCAACACTCCCTTCCTAGAGGAAAGAAATAATAGACATACCACATCTGTCAAGTATCTTCAAAATACTATTTTTATTATTAAAATGTCTTTAGTTCTCTCAGCCTGCTAAACTCAAGTGCAAGTCATTGTGTGCTAAATCGCTTCAGTCATGTTCGACTCTTTGCATCCCTTTGGACTGTAGCCCACCAGTCTCCTCTGGCCAGGGAAGAATATTAGAGTGCGGTGCCATGCCCCCCTACAGGGGATCTTCCCAACCCAGGGGTCAAACCCAGGTCATTTATGTCTCCTGTATTTGCAGGCAGGTTCCTTACCACAGGCACTACCAGGGAAGCCAGTGCAAGTAAATTCTACCTGAACACTTAGCATATGCCAATAGACATGCTAACACTGAGTAAGCCATTTGCTTCCCATATTATCTCTGTACTCTTCCAGAATTTTTGCCATTCTACTTAAAAAAGAAGAACCCATCAGTAGTACAAAGGGAAAATAGTCTATGAACAATAAGCTGAAGCATTTAGATTCCTTCCTTAAATCATGGTTTCATTAATCTTTCTAATCCAAAGGCTTCCCAACAAGACTCATAGACAGATACACAGAGAAAACACAGAAACAAAGAAGACACCTATTAGTTTTTATTCTTTTGATTTTTTTTATCAAGATAATAGTCATGAAACTTGAGTTTGGCAGAGTGCAAAGAATTTTCTGTTTTTCTTTGATGTCTCTTTGACACACTGGGATCTAGGCCTGATTACTTACCAGAACCTAGAGTTTCACCTATGAAGGTCCTGGTCAGAAAGAGAAAGAGCAAAATATTGAAAGGAAACAAAAGAATACATAGGTAGAGGAGGCAGAGGGTCAGAGGGTGTCTCCATATTCCTTCACTGCATTGCCTCTGAGAACAGACTAAAGGGAATGCCGAGGGCAGAAGCCCTCGTCCTGTTCACGTTTAGGGCATTGAATGAGCTGGTCCCACAGGCTGTCCACAAACCAAGCTGGTATGTGGTCACATTAAAGTCATCTGAGAGAACCAGGGTAGTAAGGCAAAGGATGGGCTGGCAATATAGCTTTTCAAGCACCCTCAATTTCCTTGTGATAATGGATGGACCCCAAGATCCCATATTCTGCCAAGGAGGGATTCAGTTTGGGTCTGAGCTGACAGCAAGTGAATGTGTCCTGGGTTCACAGTGACCAGGGGTCACATGATTAAGCTCTGTGGGGTGAAAAGCTTGGCCTAGGAATGGGTGGAAAAAGAGCAACAGACTCAATGGGATCTATGACCCAAACCAGAGATTAGGTGAGACTAAGCTACAATGGGAGCATCACTCAGCCTGACCAAACAGAGAAACCAAATGTCAGCCTGTTAGTCACAGACTTCAGCATTGGGGTCAGCAGAACATTCAGACATGGAGTTACTCTGGTGTCCAGCCACAAGCCCAGAAAGCAGTCCAGGTTCAGCCACTCTGTAGCAGAGGACAGCGTGTACATGCAAGGCCCCTCTTGCTTCATCACCATGGGATCAGGTAAACTGCACTCCTCCTTTGTGCACTTTGATATCACTTTACAAAATGAAAGGGCTTTCCGGTGGCTAAGTGGTAAAGAATCCACCTGCCAACGCAAGAGACATAGGATGGATCCCTGGTCCGGGAAGCTCCCACAGTGGTGGAGTAACTAAACCCATGCACCACAGCTACTGAGCTCGTGCTCTGGAGCCTGAGCACTGCAGCTGCTAAAGCCTGCATGCCCTGCAGCCCGTGCTCTGCAGTACTAGAAGCCACTGCCACGGGAAGCCTGCTCACCGCAACTAGAGAATAGCCCCCAGCCGCCACAAGTAGAGAAAAGCCCAAGCAGCAATGGAGAACCAGCACAGCCATGAATAAATAACTTTTTTTAAGGGACAAAATTGGAAAGAAGGAGAGGCCACAATTCTAAAGGACTGAGTTATTTTCTGGAAAAAAAAAAAAAAAACAAGACCACTTCTTTAACGGAACTATTTGACTTTATACATAAAACTAAGTGTACTAAACTGGCCTAAATTTTAGCTATTTTTCCCTACTATTGGCTAGAGGACACTTTTAGGAAAATTACATTGATTGTTGAGAAGCTACAATCTATTTGCACATATAACTTGTATAATTAAAGTTTGCTACAAGTTCAGAATATAATAAAAAGAGAATTAGATTTTTGCTACTAAATTAACGTGCATTGAAAGAGGACTCTGGCTTAACATCTCCTGATTCTGAAATTCTCTTTCCGTTAAAATACATGCTCTGTAAATGGTTTGTTTGCTCTATGTTGGCATTACAATATGCCAACTTCCTCTTTTCTAATCCTTTGCCTTTCCCCTTTCAAGTCTGACCCATGATCTAGGCCCTGTTTGCCTATTATTGTGGAGGGGAACTATACTTACAGTAATTTACTTACTAATTTAATTTAATGAACTTAGTAAGTTAATCTGTCAGTTAATTTAATTAATTTACTTACTAAGCAATGGATAATGACTTAATGCTAAGATCACAGACACATGTCATCCTCATCTCATCCCACCTCCATGGAGGATATCACTGATGGATTAAATACATTCAAGAAGTTAAACAAGCATTGCTTTGCTTTGTTTTCAAATTGATCCTTAGATATGGATATGAGTTTAAAAATGCACAGGTCTTCTGACATAGATGAGAAGCCAACTGATTACCTTGGTGACAGGAAATGCAGGAACCTGGATCAAGGAGATAGGGAACTGGGGGGAAACAAAGGTGATGAAGAAGAAGGCCATAATAATTTCTCCACACCTTCTTAATTTGAAGTAGAGCTAGTAGGGGTGCTTATGTATTATTTTATACTACTCTTTATTTAGCGACCAGAGGATAATCTCTCTTCCCAATTTATATCCTAATTTTGCATTCTTTCCTGGGTTTCAGATATGTTTGCTCAGTCGTGTCGGACTCTGCGACCCCATGGACTGTAGCCCACCAGGCTCCTCTGTCCATGGAATTCTCCAGGCAAGAATACTAGAGTGGTTGCCATTGATATGCTCTCATATCTGAGAGTCTTAGATATTTTCAAGAACTTGGGCTCAAAAGTTAAATAAACAGAAAAATTTCAGAAACAAGCTCTGGGGCTTTAAGTAAATTATTTTATGTCTCTAACCTGCAACTGATTCACTTTTGAAATGCAGAAGGTACCAACCTCATAAGAATGTTGAATGAATGAAAGTAGACAATAAAACTAAATCACTTGGTGCAATGCCTGGCACACAGTAAGCTCTTAACAAATACCACTTAATGATGGAGATGACGATGACTTTAAGAAACTGTGAGGAAGAAAGAACTTTGCCCAAGATGATTCCTTTTCATCAACATTAAATTCAATCAGCCTCCTGAAATCATGATTTAACTTCTGACATTTATTTTAACCTACAGATCCCTCCTGTCTCCTGGAAGTTTAGAATCATTTTGAGCTCCTCAAATGTATTTTGTGTCCAAGAAGCAAAATCAGAAAAGAAAACACAGATGCACCACCTCCATGCACACTGCAGTTTGAATGTTCTCAGCAGGGCCAACAACGTAGGGGAAAGTGCCATCAGAGCTAAACATCATTTCTGAATAGCTCTGGAGGCTTTTTCTCTAGGGGAAACTTGGGAGAAGTTCTCAATTCCACTTTACTTTTTAAAAATTTTTATTTGTTTGTTTGTTTGTTTGTTTCTGGCTGTGCTGGGTCTTCGTTGCCACACAGGCTTTTCTCTAGCTGTGGAGAGTGGGGTTATTCTCTCGTTGCGGAGCATGGGCTTCTGTTTGCAGTGGCTTCTCTTGTCGACACTCGGGCTTCCATAGTTGTGGCTGAGTAGTTGTAGCTCCGAGGCTCTGGAGCACAGGCTCAATAATTGTGGTGCATGGGCTTAGTTGCTCCATAGCATACGGGATTTTCGCAGATCAGGGATCTAACCCATGTCTCCTGCATTGGCAGGCAGATTCTTTACCACCAAGGAAGCCCTCGATTCCATTTTCTAGCTTTGTTAAAAGTTCAGGTCAGCAGAAATTAGCTGAAGTTAAAGCAGTAAAGAAGCAGCAGACGTACTCAGCTCTGGCTACCTCGTGGGTCTTCTCGGGCAGGTTGCTACCCTGAAACATAGCTCAGATTCTCAGCTCCCTGCTTCTGCTCATCTGGAGGTCAGTGCTCCAGGGGACCCAGAAGGTCCTTTTGCCTCCTCCACAGCTTCTTCGTGGCCATGATCACTTCTTTGTTTCTCAGGGTATAGATGGCAGGATTCAGCATGGGAGTGACCATTGTGTACAGCACAGAGACCACCTTGTCCATGGGGAATGTCCGAAATGGCCGTGCATAGATATAGACACAAGGCACGAAGATTAAGGTGACCACAGCAATATGGGAGGCGCAGGTGGACAGGGCTTTGCCACGGCCCTCCCGCGAGCGGCTTCGGAGCATGACTAGCAGCGCTGTGTAGGATCCCAGAAGCACCAGAAAACACATCAGGGTCACCAGACCATTGTTAGACACCATCAGAAGCTCTAAGACAAAGGTGTCTGTGCAGGCCAACTTGATCAGCTGAGGCACATCACAGTAAAAGTTGTCCAGCTTGTCAGGCCCACAGAATGGCAGCTGGACAGTCAGTCCAACCTGTGTAATGGAGTGGATGAAGCCCCCCACCCAGGAGGCCGCCACAAGGAGCCCACAGACTGTCCGATTCATGATAAGCATATAGCGCAGGGGCTGGGAAATGGCAACATAGCGGTCATACGCCATGACTGTCAGCAGGAAGATCTTGATGCCTCCGATGAAGTGGAAGAAGAAGAGCTGAGTCAGGCAGCCACCAAAGGAAATGACAGGCTTCCGCGAGAGCAAGTCAGCCAGCATCCTCGGTGCCGTGATGGACGAGTAGCAAAAGTCCAGGAAAGAAAGATTGCCTAAGAGAAAGTACATGGTTGTGTGCAGGCGTGGGTCAGAGGTCACTACGGCCACAATCAGGAGATTTCCAGTCACAGTCATAAGATACACAACTGAGAAGATGATAAAGAAGAAAAGCTGGAGCTCCCATACTTGAGAGAGCCCCAGGAGGACAAAACCTGTCACCTGGGAATGGTTCACTGCGGTCATCTGCTTGGTGTGGCCTGGCAAGTGAGCCTAAGGAGGAAAACAGGTATATTCACTGTGGGCTCCACAAGCTTCTCTGGGACAATATCTTCTGGCTTCCCTGGGGAATAGTTTTCACCTGTCACTTAGTACAAGAAGAAGGTTGTAAGTGGTTCTACAGGACACCCAGCATTTGAACAGCATGTACTGGTATAATCAAACACCAAGACCATAAAGCACAGCATAGCACTGATGGTATTTATAGTTCATGAGGATCACAAATCATCAGTCCTCAAAAATTAAAAACTGGTACTGGAGGCAATATTGCCAAACTGGGAGTGAATTTTTATTCTTCAGTAACTAACTGTATAAACAATAACAATCTTCAGAAATTCTCTAAACCTCACTTCCCACATCTATGATATAAAGTACCCATAATGTCTGCAAAATATTCTATAGTTTATAATTATATGTGGCATTTATGTAAGAAACCTGATAAATTCCCATGGCAGGTATTTAGAGTTTCCATGGTGTGACAGATTGCTCATTTATATCCCCAGACAAAAAAAAAAAGTGCAAGTTCCCATCACATCCCTGGAAAAATATTGTTTCCTTTTGAGTTAGCTCTAACTTGTATATATATTTCCTGCTTTAGGATTTTCATCCTAAAAGGATGTTAAATCATGGGCAAAGGACAAAATAGAAAACACTGTTCCTCAGACTCACAGACTTAAAAGAACGAACTTAAGCTTACTAGAGGGGAAGGATGGGGGAAGTGAGAGTTAGGGAGCTTGTAATGGACATGTACACACTGCTATGTTTAAATGTACACACAATAATGTCCTACTGTACAGCACACAGAGCTCTGCTCAGTGTTACGTGGCAACCTGGGTGGGAGGGCAGTTTGGTGGAGAATGGATACATGCATATGTTCAGCTGAACCCCTTTGCTTTTCACTTGAAACTATCACAACATTGTTAATTGACATACTGTATATACAAAATTAAAAGTTAAAAAAAATACTGTTCCTGCACATTATAAAGATAATGACCTACTGCTTCTAACATCTGACTAGAAAACACATGGAAGAAAAGCTTTCTATCATGTGTCTCTGGGAAACCCAGAGAAATGATAGTCCCCTGGGGAAACGAAAAGAAGGGTGACTAGAACAGAGTGTGATTATCAATATTAATCTCAGGGTACTTATCTAAAGTGTAATTTCTTACACACATGAAAAGTTTCAAGAGATCACAAATACTGATTTAAGTTTTAAAATCACTATCAAAATACAAAGCTGCCTCAACACTTGAAAACCTTGGAAATAAAAGAGACGTTTCATATATTTAAGCATTTTAAAAGATACTAAGAAAGCTAGCTATTTACAAGACACCTGGAATGCATCTCTTCACATCCCATAACAGAATGATCACTTATCAATTCAAGTTTAACTTAACTAGTTTTGCACTAGTACATGTGATCTTGGGAAAGTTACTTAACTTTTCTCAACTTTAATTTTCCTGCCAGTAAAATGAAAATGATGACAATATACCCAGTTTGCCTCACTGAGATATTTTAAGCATAATATGTAAATTAATATATAGGTATGATTTTTCCCCAGCCTTTGTATGGTTTTAAGCAGATTCTGTTGCTGATGAGCCTAAGATAGGAAAGAGTTTACTCTCATTTGTCATACCTGAAATGTTTCTAAATGGGAAATTCACTGTAATATATCTTATATCTAGCACTGTAAATGTGAATTTTAGATTTTTAACTGACATAGTGGATTGTTCCTCAGCATACATTTTTAGGTATTTTTAGGTATAATTCTAGGCAAACATGCAATGCAGGGAAACTGGGTTCCATTCCTGGGTCAGGAAGATCTCCTGGAGAAGGAAATGGCCACCTGCTCCAGTCTTCTTGCCTGGGAAATCCCCTGGACAGAGGAGAGTGGCAGGCTGCAGTCTACGGGGTCACAAGAGTCAGACACAACCAAGCGACTAACCCACCAAACGATCACTAGGCATACATTTGTGAATTTTCCATTCACTCCAATCAGTGATCATTTATTCTCAGAATATTTTATGTAAGCAAAGAGTACTAGCAACTACAAAAATAGTGAAGAAGTAATATGTAATATCTCTACTTTCTTGTATCTTATTTTAGATGGAAAGATAAGAAAATCATTTTGTAAATTAAGAACAAAATAAAAATTTTAAATAAACTTAAAATGTGATACACGTCTCTAAAATGTTATAGATACAGTGCTGTTGGGAGGAGAAAAAACTCCTTCTCCTTGAAGGAATGAGCAACTGTGAGACCTCAAGGAGAGAAGTCTATTTCATTCATTTTAGGATCTCTACTTCCAGATACCTGTGATGCTCAATAGCCATAACTTTTGCCAACACAATAAAAACCAGCTTGGAAAGAGAGGAAAGCATATTCCCCACATCACTAGTAGACCTTGGATTTTGGACTCATAAACTGATCTCCTGGTTAAAGAATCTGAATTGTTCTGAATCTAGTCTGTATGGTGTGGGCAATGGTGCCTACATCGCAGTTTTCAATATTGCAAAATGAGGACAGCAACACTTCCCCTGTAGGGTTGATTTAAGCATTAAATTAGACAATGTATAGAAAGCCTTAAGCCTAGTGCCTAGAAGAACATTAGATAACAATATCTTGAATGTAAATAAATAGTAGCTGTATCTTGAAATTTAGAAAGTATTCTTAACTCAGAAACAGGGAGGGAGAGAAATGATGCATTTCTGTGGGAAGAAACATTAAGAAAACACAGCGTGCTTGCTTTGGCAGCACATATACTAAAATTGGAACGATACAGAGAAGATTAGCATGGCCCCTGTGCAAGGATAACATGCAAATTCGTGAAGCATTCCATATTTTTATAAAATACATTTTGTATAATGACTGTGTAACTGTTTTTGTTTAGCTTTTTTATATTTTTGTAAGAAGCTAATTAGAGAAATAATTTTGGAAAATCTACTCTAGGACTTCCCCTGTGGTCCAGCAGCTAAGACTCCTTGCATCCAATGCAGGGGACCCCTGATTAGGGAAGTAGATCCCACTTGCCACAACTAAGGGTTCCCATGCTGCAATTAAGACCCTGTGCAGCCAAAATAGATAAATATTTTTAAAACAAAAATCTAGTCTAAAGATTTATATAATGTTGTCAAATACAAAGATGGTAAATGGAAAACCCCGCCCAAAAAAAAAGAAAAAGAATGTCACAGAGATGTGACAGTAGAGGAAATATCTGGATAGAGTCCGAATGTCTTTCTTGAAATAGAAATAGCAGTAAGAGATAACATAGGAAAAGTAGACAGAGGACTCAGATCATAACTTCAGCTTTAGGTAAATGTCAGGTTAAGAAGTTCCTGTTTTAGATAGAGTTTACAAGCAGGGGAGTAAGGAAATCAAAAAGGCATTAGTACTGCTTAGCTGTGCCATTTGAACACCCTATTTAAGTAAACATTTAAAATTTGTGAATTCTCCTTGTTCAGTGGAATTATAGATACTTAAACCTTTTGTCTACTCACTCCATTTAAGTGAACTTCCAAGAAGGAGGGAATATAGGGCTGATATATATATATATTCATATAGCTGATTCACTTTGTTGTACAGTAGAAACTAATACAACATTGTAAAGCAATTATATTCCAACTAAAAAATAATAAAACCTACAAAAAAAGGAAATAGTCTAATTTTAAATCTTATTTCTCATCCTAAAAGTAGAGAGACCGCAGAATGAAAAATGGTCTTAGACTTTAATGCAAAGTCACTCCAGCAGAGTTGAGGCTCAGAGAAGAAAAATGACTTGTAAATTCTCAAGGTTAGTTAGTAGCACAGACTAGACCATGCTCTACATCATATCCTTTCAATGGAAATTTCAGGATCTACATCTCCAAATGGATGAGAAAAAGCCAAAGAACACACGAAATAGCAGTGGTTCACTTACCTGCAGCTTCCCATTTAAGATATGCCAATAGCAAATATAGATTTATAAATATGGGTCAAAATGTTTGAGTGTAAAGATTCTGCCGAGCCCTTGAGAGGGCTTTGGGGAATGGAACTTGGCTAATTTTAGTGCAGAAGGATTATTGGCAGAACAGGAGGCAAATTTCAGGTATGGCACAGGCAAACCTGCCTGGTGCTCTCCAAAGTCAAATGTCACCGGAGACCACACCAAGAACCAGGGCATGGAAGGGCAATGGCTTGAGTAAACCATCCCTGTAGGATAAATGAACTGCTTTCCCTCTGGCTTTAAAGATTTTTCCGCATCACCATATCATGGCACCATAATTCAAAAATTAAATTTGCAATTATTTGTCTCCGGTTATCTGTTTTCCTATCTTTCTCCTACCCTGTTTTATAATGTTTCTCAATTACCATACAGATCAAAGATTTAAATGCATAAAATAAATCAATGTGAGTGTTCACTGAGAAAATCAATGTGAGTGTTCACTGAGAAAGTAAGAGTTCAGCCAACTACCACAAACCTGCTGCTCCTCAATCTGCCTTTATTGTTCCCAACCAATTGCTTTTTGTATCATTGTCCTTATTAAAGATTTTTAAGGTCATCTGTGTATTGGACAATATTTTATGCATATCAATAAGCCAAAGTACATAGTGCAAAAAATCCTCAAATTTATAGATGTTTTGGAACTCTCAGATATGAAAATTTTACTGAAAGCTTGTTATATGTTTATTTTCAAAAATTTATTCCAATTGATATATGTATGCATACTCTCAGATATGAAAATTTTACTGTTTGTTATATATATATTATATATTTATTGTTTATATTTATTTATTTTAAGAAAATGTATTCCAATTGATGTATGCGAGATGTTCAATCTCACCATATTTTTGCCAACAATAATTATCAATCTTTGCATCATTTTCATTTTGAAATGAAATTGAATATTCCAGAAGTCTGATTTTAACATGCACTTTTAAAATTATTGAAGGTAATTATTTTTTGCCTTAAAAATTCTTCCATGACATTCATATTGATAGTGGTGTTTCTTTATTCTTTGCCCAGATGTTCCACGCATTATCATTTTTGTAGTTTTGTTTATCTTATTTGTGAACTATTTATTAAGAATAGAAATTCGACCTTTTACACTGTTGGTGGGAATGTAAATTGGTACAGCTACTATGGAGAACAGTATGAAGTTTCCCTAAAATCACTAAAAATAGAGTTACAATATGACCCAGCAGTCCCACTCCTGGACATATAT
Organism: Oryx dammah; assembly: GCF_014754425.2. Lineage (NCBI taxonomy): Eukaryota > Metazoa > Chordata > Mammalia > Artiodactyla > Bovidae > Oryx > Oryx dammah. The sequence goes on along the minus strand of NW_024070199.1, from coordinate 25,698,521 downwards.
TCAGAGAAAATCATACTTCAAAAATATACATGCAACTCTATATTTATAGTGGCACTATTTACAGTATCCAAGACATGGAAGTAACCTAAATGTCCATTGACAGATGAATGGAGAAAGAAGTAGTGGTACACATATATGATGGAATATTACTCAGCCATAAAAAAATGAAATAATGCCATTTGCAGCAACATGAATGGACCTAGAGGTTATCATTCAAAGTGAAATAAGTCAGATAGAGAAAGATAAGTATCACATAATATGACATATCTTGAATCTAAAAAATATGATACATGTGAACTTGTTTACAAAATAGACATAGTAAACAGCTTATGGATACCAAAGGAGAGGGAGGGAAAAATTAAAAGTTTGAGATTAACAGATATCTACTACTACATATGACTTCCCTGGTGGCTCAGACTGTAAAGCATCTGCCTACAATGCAGGAGACCCAGGTTTGATCCCTGGGTTGGGAAGATCCTCTGGAGAAGGAAATGGCAACCCACTCCAGTATTCTTGCCTGGGATATCCCATGGATGGAGAAGCGTGATAGGCTACAGTCAACGGGGTAGTAAAGAGCTGGACACAACTAAGCGACTTCACTTCATGCCCTACTACATATAAACAACAAGGAACTACTGTATAGCACAGGGAACTATATTCAATATTATGAAATAACTTATAATTGAAAAGAATCTGAAAAAGAATATATTTGTATACACATATAATAACTAAATAACTACAGTACACTTGAACCTAATACAACACTGTAAATACACTATATTTCAATGAAAGAATTTTATCTTATTTTTTTTTAATTTTTATTTTTACTTTATTTTACTTTACAATACTGTACTGGTTACATGAGTTCCCAATCCTGATCCCCCCTCCCACGTCCCACCCCATATTATCTCTCTGGGTCATCCCCGTGCACTAGCCCCAAGCATCCTGTATCCTGTATCAAACATAGACTGGCAATTCGTTTCTTACATGATAGTATACATGTTTCAATGCCATTCTCCTAAATCATCCCACCCCCTCCCTCTCACTCAGAGTCCAAAAGTCCATTCTACACATCTGTGTCTCTTTTGCTGTCTCTCATACAGGGTTATCATTACCATCTTTCTAAATTCCATATATATGTGTTAGTATGCTGTATTGGTGTTTTTCTTTCTGGCTTACTTAACTTCGTATAATCGGCTCCAGTTTCATCCACCTCATTAGAACTGATTCAAATGTATTCTTTTTAATGGCTGAGTAATACTCCATTGTGTATATGTACCACAGCTTCCTTATCCATTCATCTGCTGATGGACATCTAGGTTGTTTCCATGTCCTGGCTATTATAAACAGTATTGCGATGAACATTGGGGTGCACGTGTCTCTTTCACTTCTGGTTTTCTCGGTGTGTATGCCCAGCAGTGGGATTGCTGGCTCATAAGGCAGTTCTATTTGCAATTTTTTAAGGAATCTCCACACTGTTCTCCATAGTGGCTGTACTAGTTTGCATTCCCACCAACAGTGTAAGAGGGTTCCCTTTTCTCCACACCCTCTCCAGCATTCATTGCTTGTAGACTTTTGGACCGCAGCCATTCTGACTTGTGTGAAATGGTACCTCACTGTGGTCTTGATTTGCATTTCTCTGATAATGAGTCATGTTGAGCATCTTTTCATGTGTTTGTTAGCCATCCATATGTCTTCTTTGGAGAAATGTCTATTTAGTTCTTTGGCCCATTTTTTGATTGGGTCATTTATTTTTCTGGAATTGAGCTGCATAAGTTGCTTGTATATTTTTGAGATTAGTTGTTTGTCAGTTGCTTCATTTGCTATTATTTTCTCCCATTCTGAAGGCTGTCTTTTCACCTTGCTTATAGTTTCCTTTGTTGTGCAGAAGCTTTTAATTTTAATTAGATCCCATTCGTTTATTTTTGCTTTTATTTCCAATATTCTGGGAGGTGGATCATAGAGGATCCTGCTGTGATTTATGTCAGAGAGTGTTTTGCCTATGTTCTCCTCTAGGATTTTTATAGTTTCTGGTCTTACATTTAGATCTTTAATCCATTTTGAGTTTATTTTTGCATATGGTGTTAGAAAGTGATCTACTTTCATTCTTTTACAAGTGCTTGACCAGTTCTCCCAGCACCACTTGTTAAAGAGATTGTCTTTAATCCATTGTATATTCTTGCCTCCTTTGTCGAAGATGAGGTGTCCATAGGTGCGTGGATTTATCTCTGGGCTTTCCATTTTGTTCCATTGATCTATATTTCTGTCTTTGTGCCAGTACCATACTGTCTTGATGACTGTGGCTTTGTAGTAGAGCCTGAAGTCAGGCAGGTTGATTCCTCCAGTTCCATTCTTCTTTCTCAAGATTGCTTTGGCTATTCGAGGTTTTTTGTATTTCCATGAAAATTGTGAAATTATTTGTTCTAGCTCTGTGAAAAATACCGTTGGTAGCTTGATAGGGATTGCATTGAACCGGTAGATTGCTTTGGGTAGTATACTCATTTTCACTATATTGATTCTTCTGACCCATGAACATGGTATATTTCTCCATCTATTAGTGTTCTCTTTGATTTCTTTCACCAGTGTTTTATAGTTTTCTATATATAGGTCTTTAGTTTCTTTAGGTAGATATATTCCTAAGTATTTTATTCTTTTCGTTGCAATGGTGAATGTAATTGTTTCCTTAATTTCTTTTTCTACTTTCTCATTATTAATGTATAGGAATGCAAGGGATTTCTGTGTGTTGATTTTATATCCTGCAACTTTACTATATTCATTGATTAGCTCTAGTAATTTTCTGGTGGAGTCTTTAGGGTTTTCTATGTAGAGGATCATGTCATCTGCAAACAGTGAGAGCTTGACTTCTTCTTTTCCAATTTGGATTCCTTTTATTTCTTTTTCTGCTCTGAAACTCCAGAACTATGTTGAATAGTAGCGGTGAAAGTGGGCACCCTTGTCTTGTTCCTGACTTTAGAGGAAATGCTTTCAATTTTTCACCATTGAGGATAATGTTTGCTGTGGGTTTGTCATATATAGCTTTTATTATGTTGAGGTATGTTCCTTCTATTCCTGCTTTCTGGGGAGTTTTTATCATGAATGGATGTTGAATTTTCTCAAAGGCCTTCTCTGCATCTATTGAGATAATCATATGGCTTTTATTTTTCAATTTGTTAATGTGGTGTATTACATTGATTGATTTGCAGATATTAAAGAATCCTTGCATCCCTGGGATAAAGCCCACTTGGTCATGGTGTATGATCTTTTTAATGCATTGTTGGATTCTGTTTGCTAGAATTTTGTTGAGGATTTTTGCATCTATGTTCATCAGTGATATTGACCTGTAGTTTTCTTTTTCTGTGGCATCTTTGTCAGGTGTTGTATTAGGGTGATGGTGGCCTCATAGAATAAGTTTGGAAGTTTACCTTCCTCTGCAATTTTCTGGAAGACTTTGAGTAGGATAGGTGTTAGGTCTTCTCGAAATTTTTGGTAGAATTCAGCTGTGAAGCCGTCTGGACCTGGGTTTTTGTTTGCTGGAAGATTTCTGATTACAGTTTCAATTTCCATGCTTGTGATGGGTCTGTTAAGATTTTCTATTTCTTCCTGGTTCAGTTTTGGAAGGTTGTACTTTTCTAAGAATTTGTCCATTTCTTCCAAGTTGTCCATTTTATTGGCATATAATTGCTGATAGTAGTCTCTTATGATCCTTTGTATTTCTGTGTTGTCTGTTGTGATCCCTCCATTTTCATTTCTAATTTTATTGATTTGATTTTTCTCTCTTTGTTTCTTGATGAGTCTGGCTAACAGTTTGTCAATTTTATTTATCCTTTCAAAGAACCAGCTTTTGGCTTTGTTGATTTTTGCTATGGTTTCTTTTGTTTCTTTTGCATTTATTTCTGCCCTAATTTTTAAGATTTCTTTCCTTCTACTAACTCTGGGGTTCTCCATTTCTTCCTTTTCTAGTTGCTTTAGGTGTAGAGTTAGGTTATTTATTTGACTTTTTTCTTATTTCTTGAGGTATGCCTGTATTGCTATGAACTTTCTTCTTAGCACTGCTTTTATAGTGTCCCACAGGTTTTGGGTTGTTGTGTTTTCATTTTCATTCATTTCTATGCATATTTTGATTTCTTTTTTGATTTCTTCTGTGATTTGTTGGTTATTCAGCAGTGTGTTGTTCAGCCTCCATATGTTGGAATTTTTAATAGTTTTTCTCCTGTAATTGAGATCTAATCTTAATGCATTATGGTCAGAAAAGATGCTTGGAATGATTTCGATTTTTTTGAATTTATTAAGGTTAGATTTATGGCCCAGAATGTGATCTATCCTGGAGAAGGTTCTGTGAGCACTTGAGAAAAAGGTGAAATTCATTGTTTTGGGGTGAAATGTCCTATAACTATCAATTAGGTCTAACTGGTCTATTGTATCATTTAAAGCTTGCATTTCTTTGTTAATTTTCTGTTTAGTTGATCTGTCCATAGGTGTGAGTGGGGTATTAAAGTCTCCCACTATTATTGTGTTATTGTTAATTTCCCCTTTCATACTTGTTAGCATTTGTCTTACATATTGTGGTGCTCCTATGTTGGGTGCATATATATTTATAATTGTTATATCTTCTTCTTGGATTGATCCTTTGATCATTATGTAGTGGCCTTCTTTGTCTCTTTTCACAGCCTTTGTTTTAAAGTCTATTTTATTAGATATGAGTATTGCTACTCCTGATTTCTTTTGGTCTCTATTTGCATGGAATATCTTTTTCCAGCCCTTCACTTTCAGTCTGTATGTGTCCCTTGTTTTGAGGCGGGTCTCTTGTAGGCAGCATATATAGGGATCATGTTTGTGTATCCATTCAGCCAGTCTTTGCCTTTTGGTTGGGGCATTCAACCCATTTACGTTTAAGGTAATTATTGATAAGTATGATCCCGTTGCCATTTACTTTATTGTTTTGGGTTCAGGTTTATACACCCTTTTTGTGTTTCCTGTCTAGAGAATATCTTTTAGCAATTACTGGAGAGCTGGTTTGGTGGTGCTGAATTCAGTCAGCTTTTGTTTGTCTGTAAAGCTTTTGATTTCTCCTTCATATTTGAATGAGATCCTTGCTGGGTACAGTAATCTGGGCTGCAGGTTATTTTCTTTCATCACTTTAAGTATGTCTTGCCATTCCCTCCTGGTCTGAAGAGTTTCTATTGAAAGATCTGCAGTTATCCTTATAGGAATCCCCTTGTGTGTTATTTGTTGTTTTTCCCTTGCTGCTTTTAATATTTGTTCTTTGTGTTTGATCTCGTTAATTTGATTAATATGTGTCTTGGGATGTTTCACTTTGGGTCTATCCTGTTTGGAGCTCTCTGGGTTTCTTGGACTTGGGTGATTATTTCCTTCCCCATTTTAGGGAAGTTTTCAACTATTATCTCCTCAAGTATTTTCTCATGGTCTTTCTTTTTGTCTTCTTCTTCTGGGACTCCTATAATTTGAATATTGGAGCATTTCATATTGTCCTGGAGGTCTGAGATTGTCCTCATTTCTTTTAATTCATTTATCTTTTTTCCTCTCTGATTCAATTATTTCTACCATTCTATCTTCTATTTCACTAATCCTATCTTCTGCCTCCGTTATTCTACTATTTGTTGCCTCCAGAGTGTTTCTGATCTCATTTATTGCATTATTCATTATATATTGACTCTTTTTTATTTCTTCCAGGTCCTTGTTAAACCTTTGTTGCATCTTCTCAATCCTTGTCTCCAGGCTATTTATCTGTGATTCCATTTTGATTTCAAGATTTTGGATCATTTTCACTATCAATATTCGGAATTCTTTCTCAGGTAGATTCCCTATCTCTTCCTCTTTTGTTTGGTTTGGTGGGCATTTCTCCTGTTCCTTTACCTGCTGGGTATCCCTCCGTCTCTTCATCTTGGTTATATTGCTGCGTTTGGGGTGGCCTTTCTGTATTCTGGGAATTTGTGGAGTTCTCTTTATTATGGAGTTTCCTCATTGTGAGTGGGGTTGTATCAGTGGCTTGTCAAGGTTTCTTGGTTAAGGAAGCTTGTGTCGGTGTTCTGGTGGGTAGAGCTGGATTTCTTCTCTCTGGAGTGCAATGAAGTGTCCAGTAATGAGTTATGAGACATCAATGGTTTTGGAGTAACTTTGAGCTGCCTGTATATTGCAGCTCAGGGGTGTGTTCCTGTGTTGCTGGAGAATTTGCGTGGTATGTCTTGCTCTGGAACTTGTTGGCCCTTGGGTGGTGCTTGGTTTCAGTGTAGGTATGGAGGTGTTTGATGAGCTCCTATCAATTAATGTTTCCTGGATTCAGGAGTTCTCTGATGTTCTCAGGATTTGGACTTAAGCCTCCTTCTTCTGGTTTTCAGTTTTATTTTTACAGTAGCCTCAAGACTTCTCCATCTATACAGTACCGATAATAAAACATCTAGGTTAAAGATGAAAAGTTTCTCCACATTGAGGGACACCCAGAGAGGTTCACTTAGTTACATGGAGAAGAGAAGAGAGAGGGGGGAGTTAGAGGTGACTGGAATGAGATGAGGTGGGATCAAAAGAGGAGAGAGCAAGCTAGCCCGTAATCACTTCCTTATGTGAGCTCCACAGTCTAGACCGCTCAGAGATGTTCACGGAGTTATACAGGGAAGAGGAGAGGGAGGAAGTAGACAGAGGTGGCCAGGAGGATAAAAGAGGGAAATGAAAAGGAGAGAGACAGATCCAGCCAGTAACCAGTTCCCTAAGTGTTCTCCACCATCTGGAACACACAGAGATTCACAGAGTTGGGTAGAGAAGAGAAGGGGAAGGGAAGAGACAGAGGCCATCTGGTGAAGAAAAAGGAGAGTCCAAAGAAGGAGAGAGTGGTCAAGCCTGTAATCTCACTCTCAGGTAAAATTGGGTACTGAAGACTGGGTTTTTAAATGTACAAAATTGACAACAACTACCAAAAAGCAAAGATTAAAAATCTAGAGTAGAGGTTGGATTTTCAAAAAATACAATATTAAAGAAAAGAAGAAGAAAAAAAAAACCGACAAGAATTATTTAAAAAAAAAAAAAACAACAACAACCACAAAAATATATATACAGCGTTTGCTTTAAAAATAGGGTCTTTTTTTTTGAAAAGTAATAGTAGCTTATAAAAATAAAAATTAAAGGAGAAATAGAGGACTTTAAAAAAAATAAGTTAAAAAAAAGAAAAGAAAAAGCAATCACACAACATCAACAACAACAACAAAAAAAAAAAGAGTGATCATAAAAATAGTAAAGATATATCTGGGACTTTCTCTGGTGTTGTGGGCAGTGTGGGGTCACTTCCAAGGTGATACCCTCTGTTTAGCTTCTTCTATTTGCTGGTGTCTTCAGTGTCTGATTTCTGCCCTGACACAAGGGGGGCGGTGGTGGACACTTTTTGTTTTTTTTTAGGCTCACTTGTTCAGTCACGCTGTGGGGAGGGAGGGATGCTGCAAACAAATAACACTGGTGTGTGCTTGCAGAGTCTCAGCCACGCTGAGACTGAGGCTCTACCACTCAGGCTCTACGTTGCTCCTCCAGGAACCGTCTGAGACCGGCCCTAGGCTTCATGCACCTCGCCGGTCTAAGCCGCTCAGGCTCGGCACTCAGGTAGCCCTCAGAGGCATTCGGTTGGGCCTGCGTTTTGTGCCCTTCGCAGGTCCGAGTAGCTCAGGTGTTTGGCGAGCGCGGTTGCTGCAACTTATCACCTTTCCCATCCCTGCTGCTCAGTTTTCTGGGTGTACCCCTGGTATCCCTTCTCAGGCGGATGATGACAGTCCAGAACCCCAAGAAGTCTTAGTTAGCAAAGAAGCCTGCTTGCAATTTGGTAGGTAATGTCTCTCTTGGGCTGCGATTGCTCCCGTCCAGCCCTTACAGCTCTAGCTGCCTGTCACTGGAGGGGGATGGTCTGCAGCTGGCTATTTCTGTTCTGTCCTTTGTTCTGTGCGCAGTCCTGGCAGTGCCTTATGTTAGAGCTTTTCGCGTGGTAGCTATCCCACAGTCTGGTTTGCTAGCCCAAGTTAGTTCGCTCTGGTTATGCTCGGGGCGTTCCAGCCCAATTCTTAAAAGGCACTGCAGCCCGTGCCTCCCTGCCCAGCCCCCACTTGCTAGGGGCAGATGCAGGTGTCTGCACTGCTTCTCCACTGGGGGAGTTACTGTAGGGCATGTAATCTGTTGGTTTTAATTATTTATTTATTTTTCCTCCCTGTGATGTTGCCCTCTGTGCTTCCAAGGCTCGCCACAGACTCGGCAGCGAGAGTGTTTCCTGGTGTTTGGAAACTTCTCTCTTCTTAAGTCTCCCTTCCCGAGACGGAGCTCCCTCCCTACCTCCTTTGTCTCTTTTTTCATCTTTTATATTTTTTCCTACCTGTTTTTGAAGACAATGTTCTGCTTTTCTGGGTGCCTGACGTCCTCTGCCAGCATTCAGAAGTTGTGGAATTTACTCAGCGTTGAAATGTTCTTTTGATGAATTTGTGAGGGAGAAAGTGGTCTCCCCGTCCTATTCCTCTGCCATCTTAGGACCGCCCCCCTGAAAGAATTTTAAGGAAAAAAAATTAGCTTCAAATATCTTGGAGTAGGAATAAATTTATGTAATATTTGAATTATTCTTATACCTTTTAAATTTGGGAGAATGGCATTGAAACATGTATATTATCATATGTGAAATGTCTCACCAGTCCAGGTTCAACGCATGATATAGGATGCTCGGGGCTGGTGCACTGGGACAACCCAGAGGGATGGTACGGGGAGGGAGGAGGGCGGGGGGGTTCAGGATGGGGAACACGTGTATACCTGTGGTGGTTTCATGTTGATGTATGGCAAAACCAATACAATATTGTAAAGTAATTAGCCTCCAATTAAAATAAATTTTAAAAATAATTTTAAAAAAAGAAAGTAAAATTTTATCCATGTCTTTAAAAAATATGACTGGAAATCTATCACTACAGTTTAAAACACTTCTTATGAGAGTATTACATTCTTTTCCTCGTACATTCTATTTCTTCATTATGTGCCCTAAATATATTTCTGATTTGGGGCTACACTAATTACAATGAACTGGAAATGTTATATTACTCGGCTAGGTTTCCTTATGTAAAAAGAATATGATAGGATATATTCTTACAAATATACCAGCCACTAAACCCCAGAGATCAGAATCCCTTGGGGGACTCTTGCTTTTTATATCTCCAGGCATAAAATAATTGAACTGAGAACAGAAGTCACATTCACTTAAACCTGCTTCTTCTTCATGCCAAGATGAAAAGGTACAACTGACTCATTTTTATTCTTAAAGTGATGAGAACAAGGAGAAAGGTGAGTTTCACAATTACAATGCTCATGTTGTATAGGTATTAAAATAAACAGGTTTTAAATTAACTCCTGGTTTTCCCACAAGCTGAAGGTTCAGGCCACCAAGACACAGGAAGGAAGAGAAAAGCCTCTGGACACCTATCTCAGACTCAGACTCCTTATCTGACTAGCCTAGGGTCTAATGTGTGAATTAACCTCTGAAGTCATCAGCCTCTAAAGTAGGATTTACAATACTAGAAATATTTTTACACACAATGGACAATGCAAAAAATGTCTTATTTAATTTGCACGGCCATCTTTAGAAGTATTTATTATTTTTTATAGATTAAAACATGAAACTCAGAGATTCCCTGCTGAGTCAAACGTTACACTGTGTTAGAGTTAGTATTGAAACAAAATATATTTGACTCATGATTCAGTGTTCTTTCTGCCACTCTGTGTTAATGGTTTCCTTCTTTAAAGGGAGGCAATTTTTAAAAATCAAATCCAATTTTTTAAAATTATATTCTAGACCTGAGCTGTCCAATGCCATAGCCACTAGCTGCATGTGGCCACTGAGTATTTGAAATGTAGTGTGATTTGAGGTGTATTGTTAAGTCAATCAGTGTTAGTCACTCATGGACTTTGCGACCCCATGGACTATAGCCTACCAGGCTCCTCTGTCCAGGCAAGAATGCTGGAGTGAGTTGCCATTCCCATCTCCAGGGGATCTTGCCAACTCAGAAATCAAACCCAGGCCTGCTGCATTGCAGGTAGATTCCTTAGCATCTGAGCCACATTACAAATTTCAAAGATTTATACAAAAAATATTAAATACCTCATAAGAATTTTTATATCATTACATTAAATGTAATTTTTTGTATATATTAAATTAAATATAGTAGTAAATTGACTTTATCTATTTGCTTTTGCTTTGTAAAAAAAGGGGGGCTTCTAGGACATTATATTAAGTCACCCTTGTGACTGCATTATCTATCAAGCAATGCTGATCTAGAATTTACCTTTGAAAAAATACTATCAATTGTCATAGTTTTAATAGCACAGTATGGTACATGGAAATGTTTATAAACTTACCTTTTGATTTGCTAAACTGAAAAAAAATTGCTAAATTGCTTTGAATCCAAAATTTACATAAGACCTGAATCAGCTGAGTCAATGTAGTAGATCATTTCAAGGGGGGTCAAACATACAACATAAAAAACTTTAACCCAGGCCTAGTAGAATTTACTGCTTCAGTTCAGTTCAGTCGCTCAGTCGTGTCCGACTCTTTGCGACCCCATGAATCACAGCACACCAGACCTCCCTGTCCATCACCAACTCCCGGAGTTCACTCAGACTGACGTCCATCGAGTCAGTGATGCCATCCAGCCATCTCATCCTCTGTCATCCCCTTCTCCTCCTCCCCCCAATCCCTCCCAGTATCAGAGTCTTTTCCAGTAAGTCAACTCTTCGCATGAGTAGTAATGGTTAAATAAAGTCAATGCTGGTTAGCATTATTCATTTTTATGTAGATTAACATGTAATCTGTATAAAAATTCTTCCTATAAACAAAGCATCCCAATTCTATGTGTTGTAATAAGCCATTGGAATGCTTATTACACTGCCATGGAATCTCTGAGACTATGTAAAGGTGGAAAAACACTGAAATGTAAAATGGTACAGCTCTATCCTCCATCCAAAAGGCCCTTCTTGAGAGGATGTTTTCAAGAATGTGCTTTAAATGATCCTATAATGCTTTCTGGCACAGAAAAGAAGCAGAGAGAGGTTTGGAGGAGAAAATATGAACAAAGTGAAATGGCTCCAGCTCTAGGAGACAGGAACCTAGAATAGCACCTCTCCAACTTTAACGTGCTCACACATCACGTGGGGATCTTGCTAAAATGCAGATCCTGACTCAGTTGGTATGGCTTAGGACCTGAGACCGTGCAACAATGCCCAGTGGTATTAGTGATGTTCCATGTTGAGTAATAAGGACCCACAGCACAGAAATGTTTGGGAAAGAGCAAAGACAGGACAGAGAAGTGAACTGGCTTGAGTAGAGGGAAGACAGGTGCAGAGCCCTGGAACAGAGCAAGGAACATGGGCAGAATGGCAGGCATTTCACTGTGATCGAGAGCCCAGTAAAAATCAGAGGGCATGTGGGAGAATTAGACACATGAGGAGAGAGGTGAGTGAGTTTGTGACACTCAGGGCATTCTGAAGGCATGCTTGAAAAGACCTTGAAAAGCTGAGTACTGGGTCTTCTTGAACATTCCTTTTCTATTTCTGTTAGACTACACCTGTGTGTTAGTTGGCAAGAATTGAAGGGAAAGGAGGACTCACGGGTGTTTTAGCAACAGACTCAGGGCAACTGGACAATCTCTCTTCTGCACGTGGTTCACCTGTCTCCATCCCTCAGGACAGGAAAAGAAGAGCAGATGCAAAAGTCACGTGTTCTGTAAAATCTGGCCACCTTGCTCAGAGGACAGCTGTTCAGTGTTAGGAAGCTCCTTTGTTTTAAACAGATTTGGGGATGCATGTGACCAAAGGAAGTGTGCTCTGTCCTAATATGGCAGGAATGGATGGAGGTAAGAGACACAAGAGTTTCTTTAAGAGCCAGGGAGAAAAGTAAATCTGTGCCTGGCAGGTTGAGAAGATGATAGACCAGATGTCTGAGCATTGCACTGTATAACCTCTAGGTGGATAGAAGACTGCAGACTGTGAGCAGTCCAACACCAAAAGGAAACTGGTCTGATTTTTCAGACATAAGGACTTTGTTGACCCCAGGACAGGCATCTCCAAGTCGAGTGCCCTCTTTGCCTCCTTCTGGGGGAAGTGTGAGTGAAAGACAGGAAGCAAACTGAAATCCCCAAGTGGCAGCACCAGCAGTGGTGTGTTGTCTTGTTCAGTAACCTTGGTGACACAGGTAGGTTTAGCTCAGAGGATTGACAGAGGTTCACAAGGCAGAAACCTCTGTGGGAGTGCTGCCATTCCACCATCATCGAGCTTTACTGAAGTATTAGAAGAATATGCTTTCTACCTGGAAATCAGCTTGTGGTTAGATTACCATAGAATAGCAGAAATGAAAATAGTTTCCTGAAACATGTTCTGAGCCACACTGGAGCTACAATATGATTGTTTTAAAGTGGAAAGGGGATTCTATCATCAATTTAGTTTGGAAAAAATTGCTTGTTGTAGAGCTATCCTAGAGAATCTGAAATAGTCTTAGTTACAAAATGCGTTTAACTTTATGTAATTCTGCATGTCTGAAACCAGTATAATCCTAACATACTTATTTCATGTACACTCTGGAATTAATACTCTTAAACACCCTTGAAAACCTTGATGTGGACATTATAATTAATTTTAACAATAAATACCTTCTCTATAGGAAATCCTGGAGGCAGTTTCAGCCCTAGGCAACTATGTTATTAGCAGAAGTATTTTCTAAGCACACAGCTCTTCTTTATGTGCCTTTTCAACTGATTTGCTTTAGAAAAACTCTCCAATGTTCTTTAGCATTAGACTTATTTTTAGTGCTGAAGTTAAGGGTTCTATACTTTGCTAAAAGAATTTGAGACAGTAAGGAGGATGTGAAAATTTATATATGGTTCCTAAAATCTATGGGGGCTTCCGCAGTGATTCAGCAGGTATAGAACCCGCTTGCAATGCAGAAGACGCAGGTTTGATCCTTGGGTCAGGAAGATCCCCTAGAGGAGAGCATGGCAACCCACTCCAGTATTCTTGTTGGCAAAATCATATGGACAGAGGAGCATGGGAGGCTACGGTCCATAGGGTCGCAGAGAGTCAGACACAACTGAAGCTCCTGAGCACACAAAATCTACAGGGAGAGGATACTTACTCTGTTTTATCTGAGACCTGACTTTTGATGGGTCTCTACCCATCAGTGGAAGCACAGGCTTAGTGCCAAAGGGTAAGAAAACCGGGGTTCAGTGTTTTCACAGAGAGAATATCTGGATTGTGAAGAACTGGAGAGGGCCTGGGACTGCCTGTCTAACTTGACTCTTCTCCTTATCTCCACAGAGTTCTCAGGGGAGAATGGGTGTAAGAAATCAATCCACAGTGACTGAGTTTCTTTTCACAGGATTAACTGACCAACCAGAGCTTCAGCTGCCTCTCTTCTGCCTCTTCTTAGGGATTTATATAGTCACAGCAGTGGGAAACCTCGGCATGATCTTGATAATCAGGTTGAGTTCTCAACTCCACAAGCCCATGTACTATTTCCTTAGTAGTTTGTCTTTTATAGATTTCTGCTATTCTTCTGTCATTACCCCCAAAATGCTGGCAGGGTTTTTAGGCAGAGATAAAGCTATATCCTATTCTGGATGTATGACCCAGCTGTTTTTCTTCTGTATTTTCATCATTTCTGAGTGCTACATGCTGGCAGCAATGGCCTATGACCTCTATGTCGCCATTTGCAGCCCCCTGTTCTACAATGTCATCATGTCCCCCAGGGTCTGTTCTCTGCTGGTGGCTGGTGTCTTCTCAGTAGGTTTTACTGATGCTATGATTCATGGTGGCTTTATATTAAGGTTGACTTTCTGCGAATCAAACATCATTAAACATTATTTCTGTGACATCGTTCCTCTCACTAAACTTTCCTGTTCCAGCACTTATATTGATGAGCTTTTGATTTTTGTCATCGGAGGATTTAACATGGTAGCCACCAGCATGACCATCATCACGTCATACGCTTTTATCCTCTCCAGCATCTTCCACATCCATTTTAAAGAAGGTCGGTCCAAAGCCTTCAGCACCTGCAGCTCCCACTTGACAGCTGTTCTTGTATTTTATGGATCTCTCATGTCCATGTATCTCAAACCTACTTCCAGCAGTTCACTCACCCAGGAGAAAGTGTCCTCAGTATTTTATACCAACGTGATTCCCATGTTGAATCCCCTGATATATAGTCTGACGAACAAGGAAGTAAAAAACTCATTGATGAAACTGTTAAGAAGAAAAATATCTTCATAATGAAAAATTTTTTTAATTTATTGGGGTACAGTTGTTTTACCATATTGTATTGATTTTGGCTGTACAAAGTGAATCAGCTGTATGTTTACATATATCCCCTCCCTCTTGGATCTCCCTCTCACCCCCCATCCCACCCATATTAAGATTTATTTATGTACTCATAATCATATGTGCTTGCTTGTATTTATGTCCTGAGTCTTTAAAAATAATTTGAAAGGAGGTAAAATGGTTTTTCCAGTAGTCACATATGGATGTGAGAGTTGGACCGTAAAGAAGTTCAGTTCAGTTCAGTTCAGTCGCTCAGTCATGTCCGACTCTTTGCAACCCCATGAACTGCAGCACGCCAGGCCTCCCTATCCATCACCAACTCCTGGAGTTTACTCAAACTCATGTCCATTGAGTCAGTGATGCCATCCAGCCATCTCATCCTCTGTCATCCCCTTCTCCTCCCACCTTCAATCTTTCCCAGCATCAGGGTCTTTTCAAATGAGTCAGTTCTTCACATCAGGTGGCCAGAGTATCGGAGTTTCAGCTTCAACATCAGTCCTTCCAATGAATATTCAGGACTGATTTCCTTTAGGATGGACTGGTTGGATCTCCTTGCAGTCCAAGGGACTCTCAAGAGTCTTCTCTAACACCACAGTTCAAAAGCATCAATTCTTCAGCAGCTGCATGGCACTGGAGGGGCCGAGAGGAGATACCCCACGTCCAAGGTCAAAGAAACCCCAGTAAGATGGTAGGCACTGGAGCAGCTCTGAGGAGATACCCCACGCCCAAGGGCAAAGGAGAAGCCCCAGCAAGATGGTAGGAGGGGCGAATTCGAGTTTAGAATCAAGCCCCATTCCCGCCAGAGACACTCAGAGGGCTCAAACAAACCTTGTGTGCACCAGGACCCAGGGACCCCCCAGGGACTGAGACAGACTGTGTTTGAGCATCTCCTGTGGAGGTACAGGTCAGCGGTGGTCTGCTGCAGGGAAAGGGGCTCTGAGTGCAGCAAACTTGCGTATGGCATAAGCTTTTTTGGGGGAGGTTACCATTAATCCCACTATAGAGCTGCTAGAATTTACACAGAACTGGGAAATAAATTCTTGGAGGGCACAACAGAACCTTGTGCACCAGGACCCAGGAGAAAAGAGCAGTGACCCCACAGGATACTGTTCCAGACGGTAAAGAAGGCTGAACACCAAAGAATTGATGCTTTAGAACTGTGGTGTTGGAGAAGACTTTTGAGAAGAGTCCCTTGGACAGCAAGGAGATCAATCCTAAAGAAAATCAGTCCTGAATATTCACTGGAAGGACTGATGGTGACGATGAAGCTCCAATCCTTTGGCCATCTGGTGCAAAGAGCCAACTCATTGGAAAAGACCCTGATGTTGGGAAAGATTGAGGGCAGGAGGAAAAAGGGATGACAGAGAATGAGATGGTTGGATGACATCACCAATTCAATGGACATGAGACTGAGCAACCTTTGGGAGATTGTGAAGGACAGGGAAGCCTGGTGTGCTACAGTTCACGGGGTTGAAAAGCGTCGGTCACAATTTAGTGACTGAACAACAAAGGTTGTGTGTATATATATATATATATATATATATATATGATATTATATACATTCAGATTACTGAATATATTTACACACAAGACTAATAAAAGGTAAAACAAGTATAAAAGTAAGAAGTAGCAAATATTTTCAACTTAAAGTTTAATATCATTCCTGTGATTTAAACTCAATTTCTATCCTTTAGAAATTCAGTTCCCTGAATCTAAGCAAAAAGAAAACAAAATCTTGAAATATTGTATAGTTATACCAGAAACAAAAACACACTTAATTCTTTTAGTATGAAAATGTCTTTCCTCTTATTTATTTTACTCAAAAGAGATTTTTTAATAGAAATCTGCACAGGAAACATTGAACAGTACAGTAAAAAATCATTACAACAACTTTGTAATAAATGAGGAAGAACTTTAATTTTAATAATTGGCTTATAAAAGGCCACTATTAAATCAAAATGCAATTTAATGAAGAAGACTGAGCAAAAGGCAAAACTAATACAGTCCCAGTATTTGGTCTCTGGTGATCAAAGGATAAAACTTAGAATATCTAGATTAGGAGATTATACCTTTACAGACTTACCTAAACATCCTGCTTTTTCCTGTGTGACCAGTACATATGCAGTATTTTACAACTTTATTTGAGTTGTTTTTTTCTTTCTAGGCTGTAAATCAGATGCCTTTAATTTCTTCCTTAGAAAATGTTTTGGGTTAAACATAATGAAAAAGTTTATGGTTTTCACTAATAAACTCATATACAGTAAACCAAGATAATGCATTGTATGGGGAAAATGTGTAGAATTTCTGATCTTTTAAACTTGTTAAGGTGTGTTTTATGGTCCAGAATGTAGTCTCTCTTGAAGAAAGTTCTATGTGAGCCTCAGAAGAATGTGTATTTTTCTGTTTGAGGTTCAAATAGTCTGTAGATGTAAATTATACCAGGTTGATTAGTGGTGATATTGAGTTCAACTATATACTTTTCCCTGGCTTGTTGGATTTCTTCATTTCTCATAGAGGGTTTTTTAATTCTTCAACTAAAATAGTGGACTCATCTATATCTCCTTGCAGTCCTATTGGTTTCTGCCTCACATATTTTGACACTCTGCTGTTGTAGATAGGCACATACATAATAACAATTGTTATGTATTCTTTAGGTTTGACCCCTTTATCATTATGTAAATCTCCTCTTTATCTTGTCACTCTTGGTTGAAATATCCTGTATATTAGTTGAATCAAACTATTAATTGCATTATTCAAATCTTATTTATTGTTACCATTTGCTTTGTCTGCTTGTTATTGCTTAAGAAACCATCTTATCTCTTAAGTATTATTAAACTTCCCTCTACAAATATGAATTTGTCTATTTCTCCTACAAGCACTGTCAGCATTTGCTTTGTATATTCTGATGTCATAGTTTTGGTAGGTACAGATTTAGAATTCCTATATTTCCAGTATAGCTCTAGTAACTTCTTGTCATAAAGTCTAGTTTAACATTAACATAGCTACACTTGCTTTTTTTCTTAGAGTTTGCATTATATATCTTTTTCAGTTCTTTCACTTTCAACAAGCCTGTGCCTCACATTTAAGGTCTCTTATAGCTGTGTATAGTTGGGATTTGTATCCAATCTGAAAATTTAAATTTTTAATTAGAAAATCAAACATATTTACATGTAATATCATCACATATTGACATATGTATGTCCTTAATTCCATTTCACATTATTATGATGATGAGTTTTTATTATAAATATATTTAAACTTTAGGAAACCACTATAATTATTTTGTAAAGTCTAAATTAATTCACATTGCTCATATATTTAATTCTATGTTGTTCTTAATTTCTTTCTGCATATCTAAACTTCTATTGTTCAATGTTAATAATAATCTTTAGTTTTTTATGCAGATGTGCTGACAATAAACATGTTCAGGTTACTTTTTATTTGAAAATATTAATATCTCATTTCAGTTTTTCCATGAATTTTTTGGGGTGCTTGGCCTCTAAGTTGGCAGTTGCTTTTCAATAACATAGGAGTCAATTTGATTATGTTATGATACATTAATAAACAACCCCCAGATTTCATTGGCTAACAAAAAATAATATTTAGAGACTTCCCTTGTGGTCCAGTGGTTAAGGCTCCAAGCTTCCAATTTCAGGGACATGGGTTCCATTTTCAACTGGGGAGTAAGATCCCACATGCCACACAGCACAGCCAAAAGATAGACAAAGAAAGAAAGAAGATGTGTTTCTCTACCACACTGCATGTTACTGTCTCCATATGTGCTTTGTCTCTGCCCCACATATGTCCTTATTCTGGATTCAGGAGAAAGTAGCAGCCCCTTCCTGGGACATGCCAATCTGTGACAGAGGGAACAGAGCAATAGCTCAAATTTAGCTCAAGCCTTGAGCACTGCAGGTCCATTCAGCTGCCATTTTCTAAAGCATGTCACAAGGCCAGCGTGAGAATGGGATGTGTAAGTGGAGACATGCAATCATTTTATAAAGAAAAGGGGTGCAAAATGATTGAGAACAATAATGCAATCTACCAAAGCTGGTTTGTGTTGCCTTGTGTATCCCTTTTCTTTCCCTTTATTTTTCAATCACAATTTCTATTTTAGATGTGTCTCCAGTAATTAAAATGTAGTTGGATTTTTTTTAACTAATCCAACAATTTCTGACTTTTAATAGGTAGAAATGTCAAAGTGTCTAGGCTTTGACAGAGGGAAATGGATGAGTCCCAGAAACTAAGCATTTGATGTGGGCTAAATGGAGTAGACAAGAGATACAATACAAAAAATAAAAATGCATGCAAGAACCCACTGGCTGAGAGTAATGCCACATGGACACCTCTCTATTCCAAGTCTGGCCTCTCTGGAGGGTTTCTACCCACTTTTAGAGATTACATTTGATCAATCTAGAAAATGCCTGTGCTCACTTAATGGCACCTAAACTTACTCCAAATCACCACCTAAGGATTTTTAGGCTAGTTTAAGGATGAGGTATACACAAAGATGCTTCATGGGTGGGCTCAGTGGTAAAGAATCAGCCTGTTAATGCAGGAGACGCAAGAGACGCATGTTCAATCCCTGGGTTGGGAAGATCCCCTGGAGTAGGAAATGATAACACACTCATGCTTCCTTGCCTAGAATATTCCATGAACAGGAAAACCTGTAGGGCTACAGTCCATGAGGTCACAAAGAATTAGACATGACTGAATATGTATGCATAGCCAAAAATAATAAATGAAGACAAAGTCACCCTTTATGGGTCTTGACAAGAACGAAAAAGTTTTCTTCCATTTTAACAGAGAAAGAAGGGCATACTTATCATTTTCATTTTCAGAGCATTGGAAGTACCATTATTGCCCCATTCCTGGGAAAGGAAAATCTGGCATAATTTTGTCAATTATTTGAAAACATCATAAATTACTCAGCCTTTAAAGAGAATGAAATAATGCCATTTGCAGCATGCTCCACTGATGGACCCAGAGATTGTTGTACTGAGTGAAATAAGCCAGACAGAGATGGAGAAATACTGAAGCGACTTAGCAGAGCAAAAAGAAAGGACACAAATGAACTTACCAAACAGAAAGAGACTCACAGACTTAGAGAGCGAACTTATGGTTGCCAAGGGGAAGGATGAGGGGAAGGAACAGTTAGGGAGTTTGGGATGGACGTGTGCACACTGCTGTATTTAAAGAGGACTACCAACAAGGACCTCCTGTATAGCACAAAGAACTCTGCTCAGCAGTTATGTGGCAGCCTGGATGGGAGAGGAGTTTGGGGGAGAATGGATACATGTATATGTATGGCTGAGGTCTTTCCCTGTTCACTTAAACCTGTCAAAACATTGTTAATTGGGATTACCCCAATACAAAATGGAAAGTTTAAAAAAAAAATTTTTTTTAATATCTCTGTGTGGCTTGCAGGATCTCAGTTCCCCGACAAGGGACTGAATCCAGGCCACGGCAGTGAAAATTTGGAATCCTCACCACTAAGCCACTAGGGGACTCCCTCAAAAGTTTTCCGGGTTTCAGTTTCTCTGAAACTCTAAAGCAGGCCACCGAACTCTTATTAACTGAATAAAGCAAAAACATGGTGTAATTCCCCTAGAGTCCTCAACTTGTGTATATGGCATCTCCAACTAAATTTGTAATTGTGATTAATTTTCAGGGTTAAAAGTCTTTGATTATCTTAATCGTAATTAACCTCTTTTACCTCATATTCCCAAGAGTCATTCTCAATTAAATTCTTAAGAGCAAGCAAGAGTTTTAAATATCACAGCTTATTCATGGCCTATTTTCATAGAGAAAAGGACACATCACATCTTAGATGCAAGAAAAAAATGTTCAAAGTTCCATTTATCTTATAAAGGATTCGGAGTTTCAGAATAAACACATGAAAACAACTGGTAAGCAGATTTAAAGTCAAAGTAATGATGGATTTTGTGACAGAGCTTAACAAAGATGTAATAGGTCTCAGGCTAGAAAAATAGTTGAAAAGAATGTTTATATTTAGGCCTTGGTACAACTGTGTGCGTGTGCTCAGTCATGTCCAACTTTTTGTAACTCCATGGACTACAGCCCACCAGGCTCCCCTGTCCATGGAATTCTCCAGGGAAGAACTGAAGTGGGTAGCCATTCCCTTCTCCAAGGCATCTTCGTGATCCAGGGATCGAACCCCCATCTCCTGCACTCCAGGCAGATTCTTTATCGTCTGAGCCACCAGAGGTTGCTTTGGTAGAACTATCTCATCCTAAATATCCCTTCCAATGCTAAGATTTTTCTGAATCTAAAATGTTCCAGTTACTCAATTATTCAAAGTAGTAATGAAAGAGGAAACAGACAAAACAGGCTCCATCTTGAAAGCAGGACTCCATCTTGGGCTAGACTGTGGACTTTGAGCTATATGCCCAGTATCTATGGAAATGACATACCAACTGGAAAACCAGGCCCCAGAAAGGAAGAGCCCCACAGCGCATACCTAGACTCTCCATTGCCTAAAAGAATACCCTGATTATCTGTATAACAGAATAGAATCATACATTCTATAATGCTTATTGGGGGTATGATCACAAGCCTATTGATAATTGTCCGCTGTTAACTACCTAGGCTTAAGACATATAAATCACAGGTTAGCTTTGACTGTATCTTTCTTTTCCTTTGTTCAGACTGGTTTCAGGGAATTGGGGGAGGTGGCTTTGGCCACGTACACTTAGAGTATATAAGGTTTTCACAAAAACTGGTTGGGGTCCTTGGCTAAGAGGAGACTCTGCCTTGGGCCCACCGGTGCAATAACCTGCACTCTGCTATCTTCATTGTCCATCTGAGTGAGTTTGTTTCCCAGAATGCGTGGCTACAACAGTAAGAACAACATCCCCAAATATGGAACATAGTAATGAAATAACATTTCTGCATTAACTAAACTAGGGAAATGAGTCTTGATCCAGGATTATGTAACATATCATTTAGACCATAACTAGGGCCTCTCTGACCTCTTTTCCCTCTCTGCAAAAGTGGGAATAAGAATCCAGATTGTGACTTTTACTAAAGAATCAGTAACCACTGAGTGGCTTGGATCAGATAGAACTGGAACTGAATCTGGCTTTGTCACACACTAGCTATGTGACAGGGAAATTATTTAAATTCTGTAAATTTTGAGTTTTTCATGTGCAAAATGTAAATCACAATATCTACTCGCTACTTCAACAGATTGCCAAACATACATGTATAAAATAGCCAAACCTTGAAACAGATTAAAACAGCTACTGACAAAATGCAAGAAAAATATGACACATTCAACATCAATTATAGGGATGATTTAATAGTCACCTATCAGAAATTAATAGATCAAAACAAAAGATGATGTGAAAACAAACACTGCAAACCTAAAAATCAGCAAGAAAATTTTGCATCTAAGTAGGCTATACACTTTTTGTTTTGTTGCTGTTGTGGTTGTTCAGTGAAGTCCAACTCCTTGCAGACCCAAGGACTGTAGCACATAGGGTCCTCCGTCCTCCACTGTCTCCCAGAGTTTGCTCAAGTTCATGTCTATTGAGTCAGTGATGCTATCTGACCATCTCATCCCCTGCCACACCCTTCTCACATTCTTTTTTAATAGTATCTAAATTTTTAAAGCACTTAGCATATAATGACCAGGAACTCAGTGTATGTTAAGTAGTATCACAGCTACCCCTCGTGGCTCAGTGGCAAAGAATCCACCTGCACTGCAGGAGATGAGGGTTTGATCCCTGGATCAGGAAGATCCCCTGGGAAAGGAAATTGCAACCCACTCCAGTATTCTTGCCTGAGAACTCCCATGGACAGAAGAGTCTGGTGGGCTACAGTCCATGGGGTTGCAAAGAGTCAGACACAACCTAGCGACTAAACAACAACAAAAATCACAGCTATTACCTAAAACCTAAAAATAGAAATGAAGGCCTTTTAGAAGAGTGACTTCATCTGTATAACACTAATTATACAGTACTGAGACCAACTGGTGAAAGTTCCTGGGGGAGAAGGTTTTACCTCAAGTTAATAAAGAATTTCTAAGAGTTAGAGATGATCAAATATGAAACAAGATACATAAATAAGCAACTTGTGTGTTTTCCACAAATGAAGAATTCTAACCATAGATAGTTTGACTTTTTGGAGAGGAAGATATGACAGGTTTGGACAAGTAACCCCTGGCCTGTGAAGCCTTCCAAGAAAATCAGAGCAAAAAAATAGTGCATCATACAGCATTGAGAAGGAATCAAACAAATACAATTCTGAAAAGTTAAGGTTCTTCCTATGTCTAAATATACAAAACACATACCGAGAATTATGGGGTCAGTTTTGAATTGCCCATAGGGTACATGAATGTATGTGTTTATCTTCCATTTTATTATGTGGTAGAAGCATATGCTGGAAGAAACATGACTTACAAGGTTAAATAGCTTTGGGGTCTTTACACTATCAAAAATTTTATTATAGACAGAAGTCAGGCAGATGCAGTACAAATCTGAGTTTTCACATCTCTGCTTCATATCAGTATTTTCCCGTTTTTATTACTCATGGAAGGGCTTCCCTGGTGGCTCAGTCAGTAAAAAATAAATAAATAAATGAAAACGTCTGTCAATGCAGGAGACGTGGGTTCGATCCCTGGGTCAGGAAGATCCCCTGGAGAAGGAAATGGCAATCCACTCCAGTATTCTTGCCTGGGAAATTCCATGAGCATGAACAGAGGAGCCTGCCAGGCTACAGTTCATGGGGGTCACAAAAGAGCTGGACATGACTTAGCAACTAAACAGCAACAATATATTGTGTCAGGTTTTAGTTGTGACATGTGGGATCTAGTTCTCTGAACAGAGATGAGCCTGGACCCCTTCCAATGGGAGCAAGGAGTCTCAGCCACTGGACCACTAGGGAAGTCCCTATTTTTTTATTCTTGAATTGTATGATCAAAATAAGTTGAGTGATTTTCAGTTAATTATATATTTCAGCTAGTTTGAATAAATTTGGGTTTAAGGAAGGAAATAAAGAGGAAAGAAATATATCAAATAAAAATCAAAGAGTTAAAGTTTAAATAATTCACAGTTGCTGTTTTGGGGTTTTTTTTTCCCCTAGCCCATCAATTACATAGATGAAAACTGAGGCCAAATGATTTCCCTGGAGCCACATAATAGAGTCACAGACAGGACTAGAACGCCCTCCCTCTTGAACATTCTCTTTCACATCTAGCAAAATCATAAAACATTTGAAAGACATCTTAAACTGTTCTAACCTCCTTTGTTTCTCTCCTTCCACACAGAAATGGCCACAAGAAACCAGACCACCATCACTGAATTTATGTTTATCTCTTTTCCTGCTGTCCAGGGGCTTCAGACATTGCTTTTTGTCATTCTCTTGCTAGTTTATATGCTCACCATAACAGGAAACATTGTCATCATTTCCTTAATATGGACTGATAATCGTCTCCAAACACCAATGTACTTCTTCCTCAGTAATCTGTCATTTTTGGACATTTTATTCACAACTACTATTACCCCAAAGTTGCTAGCTTGCCTCTTAGAGGAGGAGAAAACCATATCTCTTGCAGGCTGCATCAGCCAAACATACTTCTACTTCTTCCTGGGGACCGTGGAGTTCATCCTGCTGGTGGTGATGTCCTTTGACCGCTATGTGGCCATCTGTAACCCCCTGCGCTACACCATCATCATGAATAGCAGGCTGTGTCCCGTGCTGGTTCTGGGCTGCTGGGTGGGGGCCTTCCTGTCGGTGCTCTGCCCAACTATTGTGGTGTCCAGGCTGCCATACTGCACTGCAGAAATTAGTCATTTCTTCTGTGACATCGCCCCTTTGCTGCAGGTGTCCTGCATAGATACTCATTTCATTGAAAAGATAAGCTTCCTCTTGTCTTCTCTCATCCTCCTGACCTCGCTGGTGCTCACCACTGTGTCCTATACCTACATCATCTCTACCATCCTGCACATCCCCTCGGCCCAAGGACGTCAGAAAGCTTTCTCCACCTGTGCTTCTCACATCACTGTTGTCTCCATTGCCTATGGGAGCAACATCTTTGTGTATGTGAGACCCAGTCAGAACCACTCCCTGGAATTTGACAAGATAGCCACTATCCTCATTACCATAGTGACTCCTCTTCTGAACCCCTTCATTTACAGCTTGAGGAACGAAAAGGTAAAGGAAGTCTTGAGAGAGTCAGTTAGCAGGATAATTCTACCACATTCCAAAGGAACATGACACTCAGCAGTTTCAGACATCTAAGACATGCTTCCTCTATATGTCACTTTGCTCTGCATGAAGAATGACAGAGAATCATGACCGAAGTCTCGAATCTACAGGCAGGATGAGAAAGCATCACACATCACCAAGAGTCAAGCGTTACGATCTTGCTATGGAAAATCGGGAATAAATAAGGACTCTTTGGCTCCTTAGTCCTTGGAGTATTTTGCATAAATTAATGTAGAAAGGCAGAAACATTCCAGACTCTGAGTTCTAAGAGCTGATGTCTAACATTTGTTCAGGCACTAATTTCAATGGACTTCAGTAAGTTACTTCTTTAAGCTGCCAGTTGCTCATCTGTAAAATGGAGGCAAGAACTTCTGCTCTGTTTATCTTACCGGGCACTTGTGGCTACAAAATGAGATGATTTCCCTAAAAGTAAAATTGCTTATACTGGAGAGATTGTTGATATAGAAAAGGAAGCTTTCATCAGCCCTGAGATGCTAGAAGTTCTGACCCTGTTGCTGAGTATCTTAGAAGATAAGAAGCCCAAGGGGCTCAACAAATAAATGTAATCTTATGAATCGAAGTCAGATTTGTCCTAGAGAAGGGAGCCTCACACTGCCACTGTAAGGAGGATTATATGAATAATAACATTTAAGAAAAAAAATCAATCCTTGACCCAGAACTCATCTGACATTCACAAATAGGTCTCAGTGTTACTGCAAACTTATACAATGCTTACATATCATCATGCTTTTCATTTGTTGGACAAAAGTTGACAAAACATCTATTTTGCACAAGGTCACTGTGCAATACAAAATACTAAACATCCTCCTTTGTTGCCAAATGAAATGACTGCTACCTCTTTACCAATTATATCTTTTACATACCAATTACATCTTTTACATACCAATTACATACCAATTACATCTCACTCTGTCTACCTTCATTGCAGAAAAGATTTACTGAGCTACCCAATCCTAGAATTGCCACATCTTTCTGATAACACCCAATCCAGAACAAGCCCCCACTTCCTTAGCTTCATTGTTTCACTGAGACATTCCACATTCTCCCAAGTGTGAGTTCTTTCTCATACAGTGAATAATAAACCCAAATTTTTCAACTATCGATGGTGCCTGGCAGTCTTTTTTTCATTTTTATTGGAGTAGAGTTGATTCACATCGTGTTAGTTTCAGGTGTACAGCAAAATGACTTCCTTATATGTATACATATTGTTATTGTTTAGTCGCTCAGTCGTGTCCAACTCTCTACAGCCCCACAGACTGTAGCCCGCCAGGGTCCCTTGTCCATGGGATTTTCCAGGCAAGAATACTAGAGTGGGTTGCCATGCCATCCTCCAGGGGATCTACCAGACCCAGGAATCAAACCCTCCTCTCCTGCATTGGCAGGAGGATTCTTTACCACTGAGCCACAAGGGAAGTCACATATATACATATCCACTCTTTTTTAGATTCTTTCTCCATATAGGCCATCACAGACTATTGGCTATAGGCCATTTAAGGCATCATAATATGCAGATTGTATTAATTATGCTTTTGTATATCTCAATAAAAGGAATATAAAACTGGGTTTTGTTTACACATAAAATTAGTTTTATTCTCTGTTATCAATAATACCTATGTTATTAAATCCCTGGCTTAAAGAATCCATTTAGGTACTGTTCATGCAGAGCATGTAAACAGAAGTGAGCAGAGTCATTATCTGCTTATGAGTTTGATGCCAAAGGTCCGTGAGAGCACCAGTTACCAGAACACTTTTAACCCGTCTGGTATGAAAAGATAATAGATCTATTAAGGAACTGCAGATAAATTTGTGCAATATACTGAATGCTGAATACTCTATCATCAGAAAAGCCCTATTTTTATTTTTATTACTTCTTTCTCAAATCCTATTTAGATTTTTATTTCTGCTTTGGAGCTGCCCACTTTTTAAATCCTATTATATTTTGCTTGTACTCTACACCCAAAGAGATCTAGTGGAATTCATTATGAATTTACTAAACAGCTCTTATTTACTAGATTTTCTCATGCAATTTTGTGATAATTGGAAATATAAAGTTATCTAAGGCCTTGCCAGTTATAAAATCAATCATTTTGAAATATCCTATGTTTCCCTCTATATTTTCAACATTTCATCTTTGTTCTAAGAGAGCTATTAGACAATTACCCCAAATCTCTTAGAGATCACTTCTCGAAACACAAGCTTCTATCCTGTACACTAAAACTCTGAGTTAAAATTATTTAGTTGTTGTTGTTGTTGTTGTTCAGTCGCTAAGTCATGTCCAACTCTTTACATCCCCATGGACTGCAGCACACCAGGCTTCCCTGTCCTTCACCATCTCCCAGAGTTTGCTCAAACTCATGTCCATTGAGTCAGTGACAACATCCAACCATCTCATCCTCCGTCGTCCCCTTCTCCTCCTGCCCTCAATCTTTCCCAGCATCAGGGTCTTTTCCAATGAGTCAGCTCTTCACATCAGGTGGCCAAAATATTGGAGCTTCAGCTTCAGCATCAGTCCTTCCAATGAATATGCAGGGTAGATTTCCTTTAGGATGGACTGGTTTGATCTCCTTGCAGACCAAGGGACTCTCAAGAGTCTTCCCAAGCACCACAGTTCAAAAGCATCAATTTTTTGGCTCTCAGCCTTCTTTATGGTCTGACTCTCATATCCATATATGACTACTGAAAAAAACAATAGCTTTGACTACATGGATTTTGTCAGCAAAGTAATGTCTCTGCTTTGTAATACACTGTCTAGGTCTGTCATACCTTCTCTTCCAAGGAGCTAACATCTTTTCATTTGGTGGTTGCAGACACCATTCACAATGATTTTGGAGCCTAAGAAAATAAAATACTGCCACTGCTTCCACTTCTTCCCCGTCTATTTGCCATAAAGTGATAGGAACAGATGTCATGATCTTTGCTTTTTGAATGTTGAGTTTTAAGCCAGCTTTTTCACTCTCCTCTTTCACTTTCATCAAGAGGCTGTTTATTTATGGTGACAGGTTTTTTTTTCCTATTTATGGTTTTGACATCCTGGTAATAATTGTATTCATGTAGCAGTATCTAGTTTCACTCATGCATTTAAAAATGTCCAGGATGGTCTTCCTTACTTTAAGAAGACTTACACCCCATTTAGTTTATACAGTGGAAGCCTGGAGGAGGGGCTATGTTCAAAGGGAAAGAGGAAGCTGCTTACACTTTCACTAGAGAAAGCCTATGAGTAAATATGAAACTAAATAGAATAGGAAGTTTCAAAACTCTTTTATTCATTCATAGTTATCTCACACATGAAAATTTCTTAAAGACTGAAAGAAAATATTCCAAATAATCAATGCAGATTAATTTGAGTGATGCTTTAGGTGACATTTTTTAACACACTACTGTTCTACATTTTCTATGCCTGGAATGCGTCTGTTTTAATTTTAAAATATTGGAATGGAAATTTTTCTGAAGAGACTAAAGTTATCTCTATACTAATGCACTGGAACCTAAGAAGTGAATCCCATATTTGGTATTTGGTATATAAATAGGAAATTATTTTATTCAATCTGTTAAACTCAGGTCATATTCTTAAAATTGATGTCCATTTTAGAAGAAGGAACAAAAATACCTAAAACTTTCTTTTAAAATCCCAATTATTTTCTGTCTTATTATTTTAGTTAAACACTCTAAGGAATTCCTTTTTTTCCCTTAAGTTTGAAAATGAATCCTGAGGGAAATGTATTAAGACAAACCAAACTCATTGCAACATTTTCTATTTTCAGACTATCTCCAAATGAAGTTAGCAATGAAGTTCTGAAATGACCATAGTAACTAAAAATGAAGCTTGCTCAGTTGTGTCCAGTCCTTTGGGACCCCATGGATTATACAGTCCATGGAATTCTCCAGGCCAGAATACTGGAGTGGGTAGCTGTTCCCTTCTCCAAGGGATCTTCCCAACCCAGGGATTGAACACAGATGTCACACATTGCAGGCAGATTCTTTACCAGCTGAGCCATCAGGGAAGCCCAAGAATACTGGAGTGGGTAGCCTATCCCTTCTCCAGTGGATCTTCCTGACCCAGGAATCAAACCAGAGCCTCCTGCGTTGCAGGCAGATTCTTTACCAGCTGAGCTACTAAAGAATACATTAATTAATCCACTACTCTAGACCTCATATCTAATATTAATAAATTGTAGCTACAAAGTAGAATTGAAATTAATATAAAAGCCATCAACAAAGAATGATTATCATGATATGCAGAGTTCTACCTCAAGTGGCAATTCTGTAAACTTTTGAAAGTATGGTATTTTTTGTGATTATTTATGACGCACAATCTGATATACTGGAGTTCAATGTGCAAAGCAGCACACCAAGACAGAATCTAAAGGGACTTGCCTGGTGGTTCAGTGGTTAAGAATCCACCTGCCAATGCAGGAGACATGAGTTCAATCCCTTGTCTGGGAAGATGGAGTAACTAAGCCCATGCATCACATCTACTGAGCCCCTGCACCCTAAAGCACATGCTCTGCAACAAGAGAAGCCACTGCAACCAGACGTCTGGCACACAGCAACTGGAAAGTAGCTCCTGCTTGCTGCAATTGAGAAAACCCAAGCACAGCAGCAAAGACCTGGCACAGCCAAAAATAAAAATAAATGAAAGAATACACCTGAAGATAGCCTCCAGTGATCACTAATATCATTTGAGAATCAGAGCATACAGTGCCTTGACAAGGACATGGAAAAAAGGGAAGATATGTGCATTGGTGGTGGGAATGTAAATGGATACACGTACTATAGAAAACAATGTGGTTTCCTGAAAAAAATTAAAAATAGAAAATCATAAGATCAGCAATTCCACTCCTGTGTATATAAGCTA
This sequence comes from Oryx dammah, assembly GCF_014754425.2. Classification (NCBI taxonomy): domain Eukaryota; kingdom Metazoa; phylum Chordata; class Mammalia; order Artiodactyla; family Bovidae; genus Oryx; species Oryx dammah. The sequence continues at coordinate 25,669,090 of NW_024070199.1, read as the reverse complement.
TGGAAATGAAATCAGCATCTCGAAGAGATATCTGGACTCCCATATCCATGGTATCAATATTCAAAATAGTAAAGATATGGAAACAGCTAAGAGTCCAATGATGAATGAACAGAGAAAGAAGATGAAACATACGTGTATGCAATGGTATATTATTTATTTACCCTTAAAAAAGAAAATCCTGACATTTTCTACAACATAGATGAAACTAGAGGACATGCTAAGTGCTAAGTGAAATTTGCCAGAAAGAGAAAAATTTAAAAACTGCATGATCTGTTTTATACAAAATTTTAAAAATCTAGCTCACATAAACAGAGAGTAGAATGGTGGTGAACAGTGCCTGAGGGAAAAAGGGAGGTGGAGAGCTGCTGGTCAAAGGCTAGAGAGCTTCAGGTACAAGACAAATAGCTCCAATTATCTAATGTACAGCGTGGTGACTATAGTTGATAACACTGTATTGCATGCTTGAAATTTACTAAGAAGGGCGCTCTTAAGCACTCTCGCCAAAAAAATAATAATAATAATAACTGTAACTATGTAAGGTGGAGGAGGTATCTTCCCAGGTGGCACTAGTGGTAAAGAACCTGTCTGCCAACGCAGGAGACTTAAGAGACATGGATTCGATCCCTGGGTCAGAAGCTCCCCTGGAGGAGGGCATGGCAACCCACTCCAGTACTCTTGCCTGGAGAATCCCATGGGCAGAGGAGCCTGGTGGGCTATGGTCCTTGGGGTCACACAGAGTCAGATATGAGTGAAGCAATAACCCACACACTCAAGGGGAAGGATGTGTTAATGCTTAACCTCTCTGATGGTCTTTTCACAAATACACATATGTCATACCATCACATAGCACACTTTACATACAATTTTGTCAAGTATTCCTCAATAAAGCTAAAGTAAAAATTAATTGGATGATTCCACTGTATATGATCTAATGGCTAAAAATAAAGATTTTACAACACCAAGTATTAGCAAGGATGTGGAACTATGGTACTCACACACATGGCTAGCAGAAAGGAAAACAGTACATCAACTCTGGAAATCACTTTGTCAGCCTCTGGTACAGTTAAACATATGCTTACCAAACAATAGAGTAATTCTACTCCTAGGAACGTGTCCAAGAGAAATGAAAACAAATATTCACCAAAAGCATGAACTCAAATGTTCAGAGAAGCTTAATTCATATTAACAAATAGTTGAAGACAATTCAGGTGTCTATCACGTGGTGAATATATAAGCTCATATAGCTACACAATCTGTAGAGTAGATAAATCTTCAAATACCACAAAGGAAGAAACTACTCGTGCCTGAAACACTCAAATTAATTTCAAAGCATCAGATTAAGTGGAACAAATCAAAGCTATATGTTGTAATATAGAATTTATACATTAGCCTAGAAAGTCAAACTTTACACTGACAAAAAGCAAATCCATGGTTGTCAGGGGATAAGAAAGGGAGAGGACAGCAGTTTACTTCAAAAAGACATAAACGTTTAAGGTAATGTCAAATACCTCACACCATTGACCCACTGGTGGTGGTGGCTACATGAATGCATACATTTGTCAAAACTGAAAAAGTTATATGTTTAAGTTTATCTATTGTCTATAAATAATAGCTCAATAAAATATTTTCCCCAATGGATATTGTTTTTTACTGAAGTATAGTCAATCTACAAGTTTTTTAATATATGTACATAGACATATATTTATGTAAATAGTTTCAGTTTGAAAAACAGTTTATTTTAATATATGATCAACTTTTTTAATTTAATTTATCCAAATTTTTAGTTTCCAGAGGCTTTAAGCAGAGCTATAAGTTTTTCTTTAAATAAAATAAACACCCAGGAGAGTCTCCCAGGGGACCTTAACTTTCTGTGACTAGTTACTTCACTTCTAACATCCTGGGACTGCACTACTTACAATTAAACTTTTTTATGCTAGAATCCCTAGAGCCATTCCAAAGCAAACTTTCAAAAGTGAATTAAAGAATCATTAAATATCACATTCATCCAGTCATAACAACATTAATATGCACAAGGTAGTATTACTTTCAGGAGAAAGTAAATTAAGTAGATATATCTGCAGTCAAGTTACAATACAGGTGAAGAATGAACAGGAGGGACAAAAATAAAAGATGAAACTTCAGAGAGACTGTTAAGTCAATACACTTATGAAATTTTCTAACAATCAGGACCAGTAAATTAGAATGAGATCCTTTAAGAAACAGTAAGTTTCACTTAATTAGACAACAGAGACATTTCAGATTATTTTAGCACCAGACTATCTCATATGCCCGTTAGTTCTCATCTAATCTGATAGTCTATGATTCTGAATAACTCCAAGTTTCTGAATGGATGCACAGAAGACATAGAAATTATCAGAACAAACATAAACTTACATGTCTATAAGTGAAAAAAAAGGACCTGAAACTTGGAAAGATTTCGGTCAGAAAGTCTTTCAGACGGCGGTCCTAAGATGGCGGAGGAATAGGAAGGGAAGACCACTTTCTCCCTCACAAATTCCTCAAAAGATCATTTCAACGCGGAGCAAACTCCACAAAACAACCTCTGAATGCAGGCAGAGGACATCAGGCAACCAAAAAAGCAGATCATTGTCTTCAAAACCAGGTAGGAAAAAATATAAAAGACGAGAAAAGAGACAAAGGAGGTGGGGAGGGAGCTCTGTCCCGGGAAGGGAAGCCCGTCCCGGGAAGGGAATTCTAAGAAGAGAGGTTTCCAAACACAAGGAAACACTCTACCTGCCGAGTCTAAGGCGAGCCTTGGAAACACAGAGGGCAACATAACAGGAAGGAAAAACGAATAAATAATTAAAACCAACAGATTACGAGCCCAACAGTAACTCCCCCAGCGGAAAAGCCGCGCAGACGCCTGCAGCCGCCGCTAGCAAGTGGGGGCAGGGCAGGGAAGCGCGGGAGCCGCGGGCTGCCGCGCTCGGTAAGAAGCGGGCAGAAACGCCCCACGCGTAACCAGAGCGAACGAACTTGGGCGAGCAAACCAGGCTGGGGGATAGCTACCACGCGAAAAGCGCGAACATAAGACCCCGCCAGGACCGCACATAGAACAAAGGACTGAACGGAAATAGCCGGCTGCAGACCATCCCCCGCCGGGGACAGGCAGCCAGAGCTGTAAGGGCTGGAAAGGGGCAATCGCAGCCCCGGAGAGACTACCTAAAAAGCGGGAGGCAGTCTTCTTTGCTGAGACTTCAGGGGATGCAGGACAGTCACCACCCGCCTCACAAGGAGCGCCAGCAGTACACCCAGAAAACTGAGCAGTAGAAACAGAGAAGGGGACAAGTCCCGGCGACCGCGCCGCCAAGCTCCCGCGCTCGCCAAGCTCCCGAGCTGCTCGGACCCGGGAGGGGCGCAGAGCGCAGTCCCAAACAAGTTTGTGCCTCTGAGGGTTACCTGGGCGCCAAAACCGAGCAGCTTGGACCGGGGAGGTGCGCGAAGCCTGGGGCCGGCCTCGGATGGTTCCTGGCTGAGCTCCGTGGAACCGGAGCGGTTTGTGCGTCGTGGGGGGAGACAGGTCCAGCGGGGTTGAGACGCTGTGTGCCCACGACAGTGCTATTTGTTTGCAGCATCCCCCCCTCCCCACTGCGCGACTGAACTAGTGAGCCTAATTAAAAAAAAAAAAAAA
>NW_024070199.1:25617862-25665338 GCF_014754425.2 Oryx dammah | reverse complement strand
TTTTTTTTTTTTTTTTTTGCCTTTTTGTTTTTTGTTTTTTGCTTTCTTTTTTTTTTTCTCTCAAACTTTTTTTTAACTGTTAAGTCTTCTATTTCTCTACTTTATATTTCTATAACTATTACTTTTCAAAAAAAAAAAAAAAGACTCTACTTTTTTAAAGCAAACACCATATATAGCCTTCGCGTGATTGTTGTTGGTATTTCTTTTTTAATCTCGGGTTTTTTTTTTTTTTTTAATTTTTATTTTTTCTTATATATATTTTTTTCCCTATTTCTTTTTCTTAATATTATTATTATTTTTTAATCTTTTCTCTTTTTTTTCTTTCTTCCTTCTGCTTCGTCTCTTTAACATTGTATTTCTGAAAATCTAACCTCTACTCTAGGTTTTTAATCTTTGCTTTTCGGTTTTTGTTGTCAATCTTGTACATTTCATAACCCAATCTTACCTGACAGTGAGATTACTGGCTTGACCACTCTCTCCTCCTTTTGGACTCTCCTTTTTCTCCACCAGGTGGCCTCTGTCTCTCCCCCCCTTCCCCCCATCTCTTCTATATCCAACTCTGTGATTCTCTGTGTGTTCTAGATGGTGGAGAGCACCTAAGGAACTGATTACTGGCTGGACCTGTCTCTCTCCTTTTCATTCCTCTCTCTTACCCTCCTGGCCACCTCTGTCTACTTCCTCTCTCTCCTCTCCCCTGTATAACTCCGTAAATACCGCTGAGAGGTCCAGACTAAGGAGCGCACATAAGGAAGTGACTATTGACTAGCTTGCTCTCTCCTCTTTTGTTCTCACCGCATCTCATTCCAGTCACCTCTAACTACCCCCTCCCTCTTCTCTTCTCCATGTAACCCAGTGAACCTCTCTGGGTGCCCCTCAATGTGGAGAAACCTTTCATCTTTAGCCTAGATACTATATCATTGGTGCTGTATAGATGGAGAAGTCTAGAGACCACTGTAAAAATAAAACCGAAAACCAGAAGCAGGAGGCTTAAGTCCAAAGCTTGAGAACATCAGAGAACTCCTGAATTCAGGGAACATTAAGCAATAGGAGCTCATCAAATGCCTCCAAACCTACACTGAAACAAAGCTCCACCCAAGGGCCAACAAGTTCCAGAGCAAGACATATCACACAAATTCTCCAGCAACACAGGAACACACCCCTGAGCCTCAATATACAGGCAGTTCAAAGTTACTCCAAAACTTTAGACGTCTCATAACCCATTACTGGTCACTCCACTGCACTCCAGAGAGAAGAAACCCAGCTCCACCCACCAGACATCCAACACAAGCCTCCCTAACCAGGAAACCTTGACAAGCCACTGATACAACCCCACCCACAGTGAGGAAGCTCCACAATAAAGAGAACTCCACAAATTACCAGAATATAAAAAGGCCATTCCAAACACAGCAATATAACCAAGATGAAGAGACAGAGGAATACCCAACAGGTAAAGGAGCAGGAGAAATGCCCACCAAACCAGACAAAAGAGGAAGAGATAGGGAATCTACCTGAGAAAGAATTCCGAATATTGATAGTGAAAATGATCCAAAATCTTGAAGTCAAAATGGAATCACAGATAAATACCCTAGAGACAAGGATTGAGAAGATGCAAGAAAGGTTCAACAAGGACCTAGAAGAAATAAAAAAGAGTCAATATACAATGAATAATGCAATAAATGAGATCAGAAAAACTCTGGAGGCAACAAATAATAGAATAACGGAGGCAGAAGATAGGATTAGTGAAATAGAAGACAGAATGGTAGAAATAAATGAATCAGAGAGGAAAAAAGAAAAACAAATTAAAAGAAATGAGGACAATCTCAGAGACCTCCAGGACAATATGAAACGCTCCAACATTCGAATTATAGGAGTCCCAGAAGAAGAAGACAAAAAGAAAGACCATGAGAAAATCCTTGAGGAGATAATAGTTGAAAACTTCCCTAAAATGGGGAAGGAAATAATCACCAAAGTCCAAGAAACCCAGAGAGTCCCAAATAGGATAAACCCAAGGCGAAACACCCCAAGACACATATTAATCAAATTAACAAAGATCAAACACAAAGAACAACTATTAAAAGCAGCAAGGGAAAAACAACAAATAACACACAAGGGGATTCCCATAAGGATAACAGCTGATCTCTCAATAGAAACTCTTCAGGCCAGGAGGGAATGGCAAGACATACTTAAAGTGATGAAAGAAAATAACCTACAGCCCAGATTACTATACCCAGCAAGGATCTCATTCAAATATGAAGGAGAAATCAAAAGCTTTACAGACAAGCAAAAGCTGAGAGAATTCAGCACCACCAAACCAGCTCTCCAACAAATTCTAAAGGATATTCTCTAGACAGGAAACACAAAAAGGGAGTATAAACCCGAACCCAAAATAATAAAACAAATGGCAACGGGATCATACTTATCAATAATCACCTTAAACGTAAATGGATTGAATGCCCCAACCAAAAGGCAAAGACTGGCTGATTGGATACAAAAACAAGAACCCTCTATATGCTGCTTACAAGAGACCCACCTCAAAACAAGGGACACATACAGACTGAAAGTGAAGGGTTGGAAAAAGATATTCCATGCAAATAGAGACCAAAAGAAAGCAGGAGTGGCAATACTCATATCCGATAAAATAGACTTTAAAACAAAGGCTGTGAAAAGAGACAAAGAAGGCCACTACATAATGATCAAAGGATCAATCCAAGAAGAAGATATAACAATTATAAATATATATGCACCCAATATAGGAGCACCGCAATATGTAGGACAAATGCTAACAAGTATGAAAGGGGAAATTAACAACAACACAATAATAGTGGGAGACTTTAATACCCCACTCACACATATGGACAGATCAACTAAACAGAAAATTAACAAAGAAACGCAAACTTTAAATGATACATTAGACCAGTTAGACCTAATTGATATCTATAGGACATTTCACCCCAAAACAATGAATTTCACCTTTTTCTCAAGTGCTCATGGAACCTTCTCCAGGATAGATCACATCCTGGGCCATAAATATAACCTTGATAAATTCAAAAAAATCGAAATCATTCCAAGCATCTTTTCTGACCATAATGCACTAAGATTAGATCTCAATTACAGGAGGAAACCTATTAAAAATTCCAACATATGGAGGCTGAACAACACGCTTCTGAATAACCAACAAATCACAGAAGAAATCAAAAAAGAAATCAAAATATGCATAGAAACTAATGAAAATGAAAACACAACAACCCAAAACCTGTGGGACACTATAAAAGCAGTGCTAAGAGGAAAGTTCATAGCAATACAGGCATACCTCAAGAAACAAGAAAAAAGTCAAATAAATAACCTAACTCTACACCTAAAGCAACTAGAAAAGGAAGAATTAGAGAACCCCAGAGTTAGCAGAAGGAAAGAAATCTTAAAAATTAGGGCAGAAATAAATGCAAAAAAAACAAAAGAGACCATAGCAAAAATCAACAAAGCCAAAAGCTGGTTCTTTGAAAGGATAAATAAAATTGACAGACCATTAGCCAGACTCATCAAGAAGCAAAGAGAGAAAAATCAAATCAATAAAATTAGAAATGAAAATGGAGAGATCACAACAGACAACTCAGAAATACAAAGGATCATAAGAGACTACTATCAGCAATTATATGCCAATAAAATGGACAACCTGGAAGAAATGGACAAATTCTTAGAAAAATACAATTTTCCAAAACTAAACCAGGAAGAAATAGACAATCTTAACAGACCCATCACAAGCACGGAAATTGAAACTGTAATCAGAAATCTTCCAGCAAACAAAAGCCCAGGTCCAGACGGCTTCACAGCTGAATTCTACCAAAAATTTCGAGAAGAGTTAACACCTATCCTACTCAAACTCTTCCAGAAAATTGCAGAGGAAGGGAAACTTCCAAACTCATTCTATGAGGCCACCATCACCCTAATACCAAAACCTGACAAAGATACTACAAAAAAGGAAAACTACAGGCCAATATCACTGATGAACATAGATGCAAAAATCCTCAACAAAATTCTAGCAATCAGAATCCAACAACACATTAAAAAGATCATACACCATGACCAAGTGGGCTTTATCCCAGGGATGCAAGGATTCTTCAACATCCGCAAATCAATCAATGTAATTCACCACATTAACAAATTGAAAAATAAAAACCATATGATTATCTCAATAGATGCAGAGAAGGCCTTTGACAAAATTCAACATCCATTTATGATAAAAACTCTCCAGAAAGCAGGAATAGAAGGAACATACCTCAACATAATAAAAGCTATATATGACAAACCCACAGCAAACATTATCCTCAATGGTGAAAAATTGAAAGCATTTCCCCTAAAGTCAGGAACAAGACAAGGGTGCCCACTTTCACCACTACTATTCAACATAGTTCTGGAAGTTTTAGCCACAGCAATCAGAGCAGAAAAAGAAATAAAAGGAATCCAAATTGGAAAAGAAGAAGTAAAACTCTCACTGTTTGCAGATGACATGATCCTCTACATAGAAAACACTAAAGACTCTACCAGAAAATTACTAGAGCTAATTAATGAATATAGTAAAGTTGCAGGATATAAAATCAACACACAGAAATCCCTTGCATTCCTATACACTAATAATGAGAAAGTAGAAGAAGAAATTAAGGAAACAATTCCATTCACCATTGCAACAAAAAGAATAAAATACTTAGGAATATATCTACCTAAAGAAACTAAAGACCTATATACAGAAAACTTTAAAACACTGATGAAAGAAATCAAAGAGGACACTAATAGATGGAGAAATATACCATGCTCATGGATCGGAAGAATCAATATAGTGAAAATGAGTATATTACCCAAAGCAATCTACAAATTCAATGCAATCCCTATCAAGATACCGGCGATATTTTTCACAGAACTAGAACAAATAATTTCAAGATTTGTATGGAAATACAAAAAACCACGAATAGCCAAAGCAATCTTGAGAAAGAAGGATGGAACTGGAGGAATCAATTTGCCTGACTTCAGGTTCTACTACAAAGCCACAGTCATCAAGACAGTATGGTATTGGCACAAAGACAGACATATAGATCAATGGAACAAAATAGAAAGCCCAGAGATAAATCCACATACATATGGACACCTTATCTTTGACAAAGGAGGCAAGAATATACAATGGAGTAAAGACAATCTCTTTAACAAGTGGTGCTGGGAAAACTGGTCAACCACTTGTAAAAGAATGAAGCTAGATCACTTTCTAACACCGCACACAAAGATAAACTCAAAATGGATTAAAGATCTAAATGTAAGACCAGAAACTATAAAACTCTTAGAGGAGAACATAGGCAAAACACTCTCTGACATAAACCACAGCAGGATCCTCTATGATCCACCTCCCAGAATTCTGGAAATAAAAGCAAAAATAAACAAATGGGATCTAATTAAAATTAAAAGCTTCTGCACAACAAAGGAAAACATAAGCAAAGTGAAAAGACAGCCTTCCGAATGGGAGAAAATAATAGCAAATGAAGCAACTGACAAACAACTAATCTCAAAAATATACAAGCAACTCCTGCAGCTCAATTCCAGAAAAATAAACGACCCAATAAAAAAATGGGCCAAAGAACTAAATAGACATTTCTCCAAAGAAGACATATGGATGGCTAACAAACACATGAAAAGATGCTCAACATCACTCATTATAAGAGAAATGCAAATCAAAACCACAATGAGGTACCACTTCACACCAGTCAGAATGTCTGCGATCCAAAAATCTGCAAGCAACAAATGCTGGAGAGGGTGTGGAGAGAAGGGAACCCTCCTACACTGTTGGTGGGAGTGCAAACTAGTACAGCCACTATGGAGAACAGTGTGGAGATTCCTTAAAAAATTGCATATAGAAATGCCTTATGACCCAGCAATCCCACTGTTGGGCATACACACAGAGGAAACCAGAATTGAAAGAAACACATGTACCCCAATGTTCATCGCAGCACTGTTTATAATAGCTAGGACATGGAAACAACCTAGATGTCCATCAGTAGATGAATGGATAAGAAAGCTGTGGTACATATACACAATGGAGTATTACTCAGCCATTAAAAAGAATACATTTGAATCAGTTCTGATGAGATGGATGAAACTGGAGCCGATTATACAGAGTGAAGTGAGCCAGAAAGAAAAACACCAATACAGTACACTAACACATATATATGGAATTTAGGAAGATGGCAATGATGACCCTGTATGCAGGACAGCAAAAGAGACACAGATGTGTATAGCGGACTTTTGGACTCAGAGGGAGAGGGAGAGGGTGTGATGATTTGGGAGAATGGCATTGAAACATGTATAATCACATGTAAGAATCGAAAAAAAAATAAATAAATAAATCCAAAAAAAAAAAAAAGAAAGTCTTTCAGTCTTCTTGCCAGAGATCTAAACTAGAAGTTGGAGGACCTGCTCTTAATTCATTGGGTTTGATTTCTTGAGTCATCACCAAACTCACCATTCTGACTTTTTTTTTTTTTTTTTTTGGAAAATGTGATCCAAAATACATACTACTTAAAACCTAGAGAACATTCAAGATTAAGATTCACTGAATGTATAAAATATAAGATTAAATGATAAAATATAACACTTGGAATTAATCTTAGTGTAAGTTGAGACAGATTTTTTTTCTGCAGGAATAAGAAAAAGAATTGGGAAAAGTAATCAGAGTTTATAAAAAGACAGGTTATGTTTTATTGGTTTGTTTCTGTTCCTCATTCAAATGAAGAAGATGAAGTACTTCAGCAAAAACTGAAAAACCATTTGATGTAGTTTCGAAAAGGGGATGTGTTATCATACAGGAAAGAGTCTCAGACTAAAACTAAGAGTTACATGGAATTCAAATAGAAGCAGTAAGAGAATTTAAAGAAAATGGACAGAAAGCAGTAGGAATAGCCAAAGTTCATGGTTCTTAACATATTTGAGTGAAGAAAATCCCAACTGTTCTACAATCAATATGATGTAAGTATATCTACTGCACAGTCATCTATGCGTGAGTGCATGCTCCGTAACTTCAGTCATGTAGAACTCATTGCAGCCTCCTGGACTGTAGCCCATCAGGCTTATCTGTCCATAGGTTTCCCAGGCAAGAATACTGGAGTGGGTTGCCATTTCCTCCTCCAGGGGATCTTCCCAACCCAGAGATCAAATCCATGTCTCTTGTGTTTCCTTCATTGGCAGGTGGATTCTTTTACCACTGAGCCACTATAAAGTACCCAGGACTGGTTTATATTTGCTTTGCTTTAACTTAAAACTAAAGGATTAGCCACTAAATTATACACCAAAGGAGTGAGTCAACTGTATTTTATAGACATGCTATAAATGCTCAGCAAAGCTGAACAGTATCCAGAGATTAAGTTGAGGGCTTCAAACACCATCTATCTGCATCCACTTTTTCCACTACTATTAATAACCTGATCTTCAAATGGCTGAGACGAATATAAGGTATCAGAGTCCTCTCTGAGAGAACCTACAAGAATTAGTTGGGAAATGGGAGGTGGAAGTTACTCTACTGGATGCTGCCATAGATGTGGAATTGCAAAGATAAAAAGACACATTGATCATGTTCAAGAAAATGTGTTTCAAAATATATAAAACGTTTTGCAAATAATGGAATACGTATAACTGACCTCCTTGTTCTATAAGAGTGTAGACATAAAACTTTCTATCATTATAGAAAAAAACAAAGAAAAATTATACACCTTGATGGAGAACTCAGCTACTATTATATCAAAAAAACTTGGGTACCATCAGATACGCAATATCAATTACAAAAGTGAAATCAGACGTTGCAGATTTCATTTCATTTGACTCTCCTGGTTAGTTTTGATTTTTCTGCTCTTTGATTTAGATAACACCTGAAAATTTGAAATAACTTTGAGAAAAATAACTCAACTTTTATTAACATTCTCTCCATTTTCCAAACTGACTGAAATCTCAGTGAAGTAGATTTCTCTTTAAAGGCACAGAACTTAGCTAAGAAAATAGAAGTTTAGGAGGAGTGAAATAGAAAAGGGAAGGACTGTTGTATAAAAAAACAACAAAATCATTAAGACTAGAGTTTTATGGAACCATGAAGACAACTTAATACAAAGAAAAATTTTAAATGCGAGAATACTGAGCTTAGAAGTCATGTAATTTATCTAAGATACTATACTTACAAGGGTAAGAGGGAGAATGAAAATAAATCACTCAATTCTATTCAGATGTTTTTCTACTGCATTTTATGAATGGTATTTCATATGTGCTAAGTCACTTCAGTTGTGTCTCTTTGTGACCCCATGGACTGTAGCCCGCCAGGCTCCTCTGTTCGTGGGATTCTCCAGGCAAGAATACCAGAGTGTGTTGCAACACCCTTCTCCAGAGAATCTTCCCGACCCAGAGATCAAACCACTGGGCCACCAGGGAAGTCTTATCAATGATATTGACAGTTGAAAGTTTAAGTTGAATTTGATCTTTACATTTTATTATTTTTTCAGAGACATGCTGCCCACCTTGCACCGCACTCAATGGATGTGCAGAATCAGACCACAGTGACTGAATTTATCCTGACTGCCTTCCCTGCTCTCCAGAAGCTTCAGATTTTCCTCTTCATGATCCTCTTGTTTACTTACTTGCTCACTCTAACTGGAAATGGTGTCATTATTTCCCTAATATGGGCTGATTATCGCCTCCAAACCCCAATGTACTTCTTCCTCAGTAACTTAGCCTTTTTGGACATTTTATATACCACATCGGTTACCCCAAAACTGTTAGCCTGTCTCCTAGAAAACAGGAAAATCATATCTTTTGCAGGCTGCATCAGCCAAACATACTTCTTCTTCTTCCTGGGGACGGTGGAGTTCATCCTGCTGGGGGTGATGTCCTTTGACCGCTATGTGGCCATCTGTAGCCCCCTGCACTACACCATCATCATGAATAGCAGGCTGTGTCTCCTGCTGCTTCTGGGCTGCTGGGTGGGGGCCTTCCTGTCGGTGCTCTGCCCAACTATTGTGGTGTCCAGGCTGCCCTTCTGCCATAAGGAGATTAATCACTTCTTCTGTGACATCGCCCCTCTGCTGCAGGTGGCCTGCATAGACACTCATTTCCTTGAGATGATAAACTTCCTCCTGTCTTCTCTCATCCTCCTGACCTCACTGGTGATCACCACCGTGTCCTACACCTACATCATCTCTACCATCCTGCGCATCCCCTCTGCCCAAGGGCGTCAGAAAGCCTTTTCCACCTGTGCTTCTCACATCACTGTCGTCTCCATTGCCTACGGGAGCAACATCTTCATGTATGTGAGACCCAGCCAGAGTCATTCCCTGGAATTTGATAAAGTGACTGCGGTCCTCACCACAATGATGATCCCTCTTCTGAACCCCTTCATTTATAGTCTAAGGAATGAAAAGGTAAAGGAAGTTTTCAGAGATGCAGTCAACAAAATTATATCCTTATTGCCCAGGAAAGCATGAAAAATAATCCCACAGGAATCCTTGAAAGTTTGTTTGCTAAGAATGGCATTTTCACATCTTAGACACAATGTGGAGTAATGCATGCTTGAAGACCATAAAATCAAAGGTGTGTGCAAAGAGATGAAAGAACTATGTGCCACACCAGCTGCAAAGTATTACGGTCAGAGTCCAGAGGAGGCAGAGGAAATAACATGCTCTGAACTCTATTACTGGACCTTCTCACACACAGAATTTCATGGATTAATGAAAAACACTGAAGTCAGAGATTTTAAGCCCTCTCTATCACTTTTTTATCGGGTGACACTTAGCCTATCTGAACCTAACATATTATCTGTAAAGTGGGGAATATAGTCTGTGGGTCTTCTTTTTCTTTCTGTTAATATAGGCTCAACCATGATGGTCTAAGAAATGAAACCACATGTAATTAAAAATAAGTACTTTTTATGGGTCTTTTCCAACTATTCAAGATGATTAGCTCCATTCCTGACAGCCAGATACTGTAGATAATAATAATATCCCAGTGTTTGTACAGTATATTCCAATATGTACATATATATATATCATTTAGTCCTCTTAACATTGAGAATGTGATATTTTTCCCATTTTACAGATGAGAAAACTCGGATTCATTGAGATTAAGCATCTTACATCACTAGTTTCGAATATATATATATATGCAGATACATGTGAACTCTAGCCTACTTAAGCACGTCACTGTGTCATGAAGTGTGAAATGGGAAGAAACTTAAGGGAAACAGAGTTAACATGAAAAGCTATCCATGTTTTCTGAGATAAGAGCATTCCCTGCCAGTTCTAATTATCTAGAATCTACAGACCAAGGCATATCAGATGAGTGAGAACAGACTGTGAGAGGCAATGTGTTGAAAGGAAAACCAGTTATTCAGAGGCAGTAACTGACAATGAGTCCAGACTGATCGTCTGTGGCAACTGGCCAAAGTGATCATCATCTACAGAAGAATAAATGTCCTAGGATGCATTTGGTTGGGGAAAATAAAAGCAGAAAAGTAATCAAGCTAGCTTAAGTAACATTGGTATTTATCATAATAATAAGAATACCACATAAAACCTCAGAAGGTAAGAAACCGCAAGACCTGCTAAGGACAAGCTCTGCTTAGGAGCTAGAACTCCTTAAAAATCCAAGGCAGACACCCACTTCCCTCAGAATCTCTGATCTCTCTCTAGCTTTCTCAGGAGTCATTTGGTCTCCATGTTACTGTTTTTTTCCAAATATCTTGTAGCAGGCTGAATGATGGCCCTGAAAGATATCTAGACCTAATCACTGATCCTGTGAATCTAAGTAACATATAAAATTTATATGGCAAAGGGATTCTGCAGGAGGGATTCAAATTAAAGATCTTGAGATAGGGCGATGATCTTGAATTACACAGGTGGGCACTAAATGTCATCACAAGTGTCATTATATGAGAGAGGAGAGGGGAGATTTTATCACACAAAAGAAGGTAATGTGATCATAGAAGCAGAGATTTGAAGTTGCTGTGCTGCTGGCTTTGAAGATGGAGGAAGGAGCCACAGGCCAAGGAATGTACATCTCAAAGCTGAAAAAGAAAAACAAAGGATTCTTTCTCCCATAGAGCCCCTGGCATGGCCCAGCCAACACCCAGGTTTAGGCCCAGTGAAACTGACTTTGGGTTTCTGTCTCCAGAGCTGTAACAGAACACATTAGTGTTGTTGAAGCCACCATGTAGTAATTGGCTGAAGCATCACAGCAAACCAGCACATACCAGTTTCATGTTTCTCTCTCTGCAGACTATTTATTTTCGTTTCTCTGTGCATATGGAAAATAATGGCTGCTTCAGTCATTTGCAAATATATATTTCAGGGAATTCCCTGGTAGTCCAGTGGTGAGGACTCCATACTTCCACTGCAGTGGGCACAGGTTTGATCCCTAGTCAGGGAACTAAGATCCCACATGCTGTATGGCAGGGCCAAAAAAAAAAAAAATCCATCATAGATATATTCAATATATACGCATGTATACTGAATACATTTAAATATATTGAGATATATATACAATCTACATGGATTTTTTTGACTGTGCTGCACAACTTGCAGGTTCTTAGTTTCTGGATCGGGGATTGAACCTGGGCCCATAACAATGAAAGTGCCAAATCTTAACAACTGGACGGCCAAGGAATTCTCTATTTTATTTTAGGATAGGTATTTTAAATTACCTGTATTCTAAATCCAAATTCCTTGAAAGGTTCACTGAAGTGAATGGTCTGATTGGTCTCATTGAAGTGAGATGATGTCTTTCCCAATTCTCTTTTTGTAAGAGGAAGGGTATGGCAAGAGGTAAATTGCCCTCTGTCCACACAGCCACTGAGCAGGTGCAATGGGGACAAGCATCTACAAAGGGAGCTTGAGAACAGGGAGAAAACAAGAGGCATCTTGAAGATCAAAATAGGTTACTACCAGTTTGCTCATGGGTCATCTAGCTTCGTAGACAAAGATGAAGACCTTAAGAATTGGCAGGAAACCCTCATGATAGAGCAAGCAGAGAAAGTGCTATCTTCAGAATGGATTCAAATACTATAATATATTATAAAATAACATAGACCATCAAAAAATAAAGCAGTAGACAAATGTTTACAGATCAAAAGAAAGTAAAATAATATCACCAGGAATGAAGCATCCATATAATTTTCTGCTCTGTACTCATAATCAAACATTCATTAAGAAGAATTTTGAAAGTTACTTAGTGTCCAAATACTTCCATAACAAAATTAGCAGTTCAAAAGAATACAAATTTATGTTCTTATAGTTCTGAAGTCAGAAGCCCAACACAAGTCATTACCATGGCTATCATCCCAGAATTATACACCTGTTCCCTCCCTCAAGTGGAAACCAACTATTCTTATCTAAATTTCAGGAGGGAGCTGCAAAGAGGAAAACAATAGTTAGAACTAACTAGGCCCAAGCTGGTGGAAATTTTGATCTTGAGCCTCATCGTATGGTCATTATAATTCATTAGCATGCTAAATAACACCCCCACCAACACAATGACAGTTAATTGCTAAGACAACAACCGGAAAAGCTCATGGGAGGACCAACAATCAACAAAATGAAAGGCAGTCTCTGCAACAGGAGAACTAGTTATGAACCATGTATCTTAATAAGATGTTAACATCCAAAACTCATGAGAAACTTATAGCAAATATATATATAGTTATTTATTTAGCAAATAATATATATAAATAATATATTATTTATTTAGCAAATAATACATATATATAAATAATAGATTATTTATTTAGCAAATATATATATATTTGCTGTTGCAATATATAAGTTCCTCACGTGTTTTGGATATTAACATCTTATCAAGATACATGGCTCATAAACAATATAAAATTGCATTTATATAATATTCTAGAAAATTCAAATTATGCTGACAGAAAACATCAGTGGTTGTCATGTCCTGAGGTATGGAGGGAAAGCATTTACTTGCAAAAGGTCGTGAAAAATGTTTAAGGTAATGTTAAACCAATGTTGTACTGGTAATGGTGGCTATGTAACTGTGTACATTTGTCAAAGTTCAACAAATTATATACTTAAACATGTTTACTGTCTATAAATCTTATCTCAATAAATTTTTTAAATGTGTACATACACCTTCATCTATATAAGTAATCTCATTTTGACAAGCATCTTAAAACTTATTAAACACATTATAAATATTTTTTAAGTTTTCCAAGTATCTAGTTCACTGAAACTTTAAATCAGATGTCTAAGTTTTTCTTTAGATAAATAAAATAAGTACCCAAGAGAGTCTCTCAAGAGACTTTAACTTTCTGTGATTAGTAACTTCAGTTCTAATATCCCAAGATTGCAATAATAATAATTAACCTTTTTTAATGCCAGAATCCCAAGAGCCATTCTAAACCAAACTTCTAATGGTAAATTTTTAAAAATCTTTAAATATCACAGTTCTTCTAGTTGTAATCACTTTACAAATCACAAGACAACATCATTTCCTAAAGAAAGCAAATAAGGTGGGTATGTCTAAAATCAAGTCACCATATGCCAGCTGAATGAACAGGAGTGACTAAACAAATTGATGAAAATTCAGGAAGATAGTTCAGTGAAAGCAAATATAAGTTTTTTCTAACAACCAAAACCAGTAAAGCAGAATGAGATGCCTCGGGAAACAGAGAGCTTCACATCATTGGACGACAGAGGCAGGGTGGGATGTTTTAGCACCAGACTATCTCATATGCCTTTTAGTTCTCTTCTAACCTGACAGTCTGTGGTTTTGAATAGTTCCAAGTTTATGAATAGATCCACAGAAGATACAGAAATTAACCAAATTGTCAGGTTATTACCTTTCTATATTGAAAAACAAGATCTGAAATTTGGGAGATTTGGGAAGAAAGTCTTCCAGTCTTTTTGTCAGAAGTATAAATCAGAAGTCAGAAGACCTGCTGTTAATTCACTGGGTCTAACTTTCTGAGTCATCATCAAAGTCATCGTTTTGCCATTTTGGCAAAAATGTGATTATGTGTGTATTAAATGTGTGTATTAAAAAGAGATTAAGTGATAACATAATGCTTGGACTTAGTACAAGTCAAAACCTAGACTTTTCTGTAAGAATTAAAAAAAACTGAAGAAAGTAATCAGAGCTTATAAAAGGACACTTTTTCATTCAAATGAAGCAGATGATGTACTTTAGCAAAAACTGAATAACAATTTGGTGTGTTTTTGAGAAAAGGGATGTGTATTATATGGGGAAGAGTTTCAGAGTAAGACAGAGAGATTTATATGGAATTCAAAATCAAAGCAATAAAAAAATTTAAAGGATAATGGATAAGAAGGCATAAGAAGAAAGACAAAATTTTTGATAACTGAAGAAAATGCCACAAGTTCTACATTCAGGAAGATGTAAGTATATTTTATTATACATTTATCCATATTTGTATTTTAAGCATCTAGGTCTTAGTAAATTTGTTTATATATATTTTTATGAGTTAAATTCCAATTACTGCTTTGCCAAAAAAATTACTTATGACAGAAGTCAAAGGTGATAGCTTTCCCATGATTATGTAAATTCATGTGTTTAATGTCCCTCAGCTACAAATAAACTTTTTCATGTTTTCCTGAGAGCAGCACAGATCTCCCCACCCCCCCACATCTTAGTCCTTTTCTGTTCCTGCTTCCCCAACACTGTCTTCTTAAATATCTGTTGAACACAAAGTATGTATAAATCGCTGCGATATATCTTGTATTAGGACTATCAATCTGCTATTAGGACTATAACTCATTCTAGAGAGGAGGAAAATAAGACAGGTTGCTTATGAAAGAGTCTTATGAAAGATCTCAAAGCTCTCCATGGCCAAATAAAAAATATAACACAGGTTCTCCAATTTTGATACCTACTAGGCTCTTTCCGTCATTCCACAAGTTTCTGACTGAATTGGATTCTTGAAATGTGCAATTCTATGCAGTTTTGCAACAATCCACAGAAATGGTAATGAGAAAAATGGTCCCCAAAAGAAAATCTTCATTTGGCAAGGTTGTAACTAAATTGTTATACACAGGTTGTCATGGTCCAGAACCTTTCCTCCTGTACATGATGGGATCCTAAGGGCAGAGAGATCATCAAGACAAAGCTAGCACAAACCCAGGTTTACTTCACTATCGTGAACTTGAGAGATTCCAAAAATGTGAGCAATGCTATATCTTTAGTTCTTCTCATAGACGTTTATTTGAACAAAATACAACAGAATATAAAGATCTGTTTTTCCATAGTTATGTAATCCTATGGCAATCATGGCAAATATCAACTCTGTTTGAACATCTCATATTTTTATTGTTGAAGAATGGCATAATGCTTTAAAGATACCAACTTATTCACATTTTACAATAAAAGGGAATTCAAGCCCATATCAGGGTCATCAAAGACTATATAGGCAATTGGAAAACATTACGGCAGTGGTGAAATAGACAAATAGAAGAAACAGTAGAATAGATGAGAGGCAACTTCATGAGAACCCACAGTATTCTGTGGAAGGTACTATCAAAGCATGTCTACTTCTCTACAAAGTGTGCTCAATTCTACTACTGTACTAAACCTCCATAACATTAACAGTGGTTCAGTTCAGTTCAGTCACTCAGTCGTGTCTGACTCTGCTACCCCATGAATAGTAGCACACCAGGCCTCCCTGTCCATCACCAACTTCCGTAGTTCACTCAAACTCACATCCATCGAGTCCGTGATGCCATCCAGCCATCTCATCCTCTGTCGTCCCCTTCTCCTCCTGCCCCCAATCCCTCCCAGCATCAGAGTCTTTTCCAATGAGTCAACTCTTCACATGAGATGGCCAAAGTATTGGAGTTTCAGCTTCAGCATCAGTCCTTCCAATGAATATTTAGGACTGATTTCCTCTAGGATGGACTGGTTGGATCTCCTTGCAGTCCAAGGGACTCTCAAGAGTCTTCTCCAACATCACAGTTCAAAAGCATCAATTCTTTGGAACTCAGCTTTCTTCACAGTCCAACTCTCACATCCATACATGACCACTGGAAAAACCATAGCCTTGACTAGACGGACCTTTGTTGGCAAATTAATATCTCTGCTTTTCAATATGCCATCTAGGTTGGTCATAACTTTCCTTCCAAGGGGTAAGTGTCTTTTAATTTCATGGCTGCAATCACCATCTGCAGTGATTTTGGAGGCCAAAACAATAAAGTCTGACACTGTTTCCACTGTTTCCCCATCTATTTCCCATGAAGTGATAGGACACTGGTTCACCCAGAAACTATTTCTCGCTTTAGTAAATAGTTTGGAAATTTATCATCTGGATGCAGGAGCAGTAGGGGAAGAGTGAATATTAGAATATTTTGCAGTAGAAAGAGTTCCTTCTGGTACCAAGACGGTGTATCAATGGGTGAGACCCTTTGAAGACTTCTGATAGCCTAAAAGAAGGTGAAACAAACTACCTTATAACAATTTGGAAGGTTATTCGAAGAAATGAAATAATGGACTTTGCAATTGTAAACTGCTCTCTTTTATCCTAGGCTGTTACCGTCTCGTGATGCTCCCTGCCTCTAAACCCTGAAAGGTCAGATCTATCAGACTCATTGGTGTTTGGGTCCCTTTCCCACATCCAGCATTAATGTGGCAGCAATCAGTTTTCTAGAACTACAAGGATCCCACATTTACAACTAGAGAAAAGGTGACACACATCAGGAAGGTATGCTGCTGCTGCTAAGTCACCTCAGTCGTGTCTGACTCTGTGCGACCCCATAGACGGCAGCCCACCAGGCTCCCTCGTCCCTGGGACTCTCCAGGCAAGAACACTGGAGTGGGTTGCCATTTCCTTCTCCAATGCATGAAAGTGAAAAGTGAAAGTGAAGTCGCTCAGTCGTGTCCGACCCTTAGCGACCCCATGGACTGCAGCCTACCAGGCTCCTCCATCCATGGGATTTTCCAGGCAAGAGTACTGGAGTGGGGTGCCATTGCCTTCTCCGTCAGGAAGGTATAGATTATGGTAAAATCTGTATTTGGTACATGAAAATGCAGACTCCTGAGTTTAATCTTGAACAGCTGCACTCTCGTGCTTAAGCAGGGAGCTCCACCACACTGTTTTATTTATTTAATAAATAAATGAATGGGGCTTGTACCCAAAGAATGGGGGCTTAAATAGAGACTGTGACTGCCTTTATGGAAAACAAAAGATGTTATTTAAACTGGAAGGAAAATGTAGATGATCAATACTCTTTTTTATAGATGTGGAAACTGGAGCCCAGGATTAAGAGAAAGTAAATGAGCTCTCCTATTAGTTCAACAGCAAGTCATGTTGTTCAAATCCTATTACGTTCAAAAATTAATCTGAGATGAACAGAACCAAGTATGCATTTGTAAAGGAGTTTATTCACCAACGTAGAAAAGTTAAAAATTCTAAGAAACCAATATTTCCTGGCTAGAACAGTGAAGGTGAAGACAAAACACTTGCTATTAAAATAAGAAGGATGCATAGATGTAAGGGATAAAGGAGAGTTGAATAGAATAGGTTCCTACAGGACCACAAAGTTACAGCCAACCTTTCAAATGGAAATTTGTCCGCAAAAAAAAAAAAAAAAAACTGTCTTTAAGTCAAAAGGCAGTTACTAGAAGTTACTTACCCCAGATAGAGTCCAAGGAAACTGACCTCCTTTAAAGAGGAACCAGGTGGGCTCCAAACCCAGAAAGAATCCAGCCCAAGGTTCATGAGTATCTTGTTTTAACTTGATACTTAAGGAATAGTCACAAAATAATACAACAAATGACAGTAGGTAACTGCATTCTATACAGTAGATATTCAACAAAGTTGAGCAGTCTCCAGAGATAAAAGTGAGTGATTCAAATACCATCTGTATCCATACTTGAACTACTATTAGTAACAAACATGATCTTCAAATGGCTGAAAAGAATATAAGAGATGAGTGAGAGAACCTATAACATAAAACAGAAGAAAAAATTTTAAATCTCAAAAAAAAAAGTTATATTAAGAAACCTTGTTAAAAAAAAAATCAATTGGAGGCAAGGGGGCTTCCCTGGTGGCTCAGTGGTAAAGAATCCACCTGCCAATGCAGAAGACGTGGGTTCAATCCCTGACAGGGACTGAACTGCAGATCAACACAGATCTCGCTGCAGAGCAATGAGCCCCTGCAGCACAATTGCTGAAGTCCACACACCCCAGAGCCTGTGCTCCACAACAAGAGAAGTCGCCGCACACCACACTAGACAGCAGCCCCCACTCGCTGCAAGTAGGGAAAAACCCACACAGCAACGAGGACCTCGCACAGCCAAAGAACGAATAAATAAATTTTAATTTTAAGAAAATGAGTCAGTTGGGAAATGGGAGGGGAAATTTTGTTATTCTTCTGGATGCTGCCATGGATATAACATTTCAGGGAACAAAAAAGAACCACATTGACCATTTTCCCAAAAACAATTTTTCAAAATATATGAAATCACTTGCAAATTATGAAACACAGACCTACTTGTTGTATAACAGTGTAAACATAAAAATTTATAGCATTATAGAAAATAAAAACAAAGAAAACCTATGCAGCCTGATGGAGAGATCAACTACTATTACAGCAAAGTAACTTGGGTACAACTTGATACCCAACAAAATATTGATAATGAAAGCAAGAAGAGACAGAAACAAGTCCCCTTTCATTTGACTGTCTAGTTTTCACTGTCTCTCCTCTTTGATTTAAACAATGCCTGAAACATTGAAATAACTTTGAAAAAAGCACCTCAGTTTTATTAACATTTCCTTTTTCCATTTTTCAAGTTGATTGGTTGGATTCTCAGTTAAGGACGCACAGAATTTAGCTGGGAAAATCGCATTAGGATAAATGAAAATGGAAAATGGAAGATTTGTATAAAAAAAGAATAAAGTCATGAAGACTAAATTTTTATGGAATCACAAAGATAATTCTATTGAACCAAAATTTTTACTATGAGAATACTGAGTTTAGGGAACTCAAGGCATTGATCCAAGGTCCTCCCTTTAATGGGGTTACAGAGAAGGAAAACAAATCACCCTCGACTCTTCATTCAGATCTTCTTCTACTGCATCTTAGCAATGATATTGACAGTTGAACGTTTAAGTTGAATTTCATCTTTACACTGTATATTTTTTCAGAGACATGCTGCCCACCTTGCTCTGCACTCAATGGATGTGCAGAATCAGACCACGGTGACCGAATTCATCCTGACTGCCTTCCCTGCTCTCCAGAAGCTTCAGATCTTCCTCTTCGTGGTCCTCTTGTTTACTTACTTGCTCACTCTAACTGGAAATGGTGTCATCATTTCCCTAATATGGGCTGATAATCGCCTCCAAACCCCAATGTACTTCTTCCTCAGTAATTTGTCACTGCTGGACATTTCATACACTAGCTCAGTTACCCCAAAACTATTATCCTTTCTCCTCAAGGACAGGAAGACCATATCTCTTGCAGGCTGCATCAGCCAAACATACTTCTTCTTCTTCCTGGGGACGGTGGAGTTCATCCTGCTGGTGGTGATGTCCTTTGACCGCTATGTGGCCATCTGTAACCCCCTGCGCTACACCATCGTCATGAACAGCAGGCTGTGTCTCCTGCTGGTTCTGGGCTGCTGGGTGGGGGCCTTCCTGTCGGTGCTCTGCCCGGTCATTCTGCTCTCCAGGCTGCCCTTCTGCCATAAGGAGATTAATCACTTCTTCTGTGACATCGCCCCTCTGCTGCAGGTGGCCTGCATAGACACTCATTTCCTTGAGATGATAAGCTTCCTCCTGTCTTCTCTCATCCTCCTGACCTCACTGGTGATCACCACCGTGTCCTACACCTACATCATCTCTACCATCCTGCGCATCCCCTCGGCCCAAGGGCATCAGAAAGCCTTTTCCACCTGTGCTTCTCACATCACTGTCGTTTCTATTGCCTACGGAAGCAACATCTTCATGTATGTGAGACCCAGCCAGAGTCATTCCCTGGAATTTGACAAAGTGACTGCTGTCTTCATTATAATGGTGACCCCTCTTCTGAACCCCTTCATTTATAGTCTAAGGAATGAAACTGTAAAAGATGTTTTCAGAGATGCAGTCAACAAAATTATATCCTCATTGCACAGGAAACCTTGAAAGTTTGTTTCCTAAAAATGACACTTTCAGGACTTGCCTGGTGGTCCAGTGGCTAAGACTCTGTGCTCCCAATGCAGGGGGCCAGGTTAGATCTCTGGTCAGAGAACTAGATCCCACATGCTGTAACTAAAGATCCTACACACCTAACACCTAATAAATAAATAAAACATCGAGAATTGTCATGTCTTAAAAATAATAAAAAAAAAAAAGCAAAATGACACTTTAAAATCTTGGACACAATGTGGAGTAAAGTATTCTTGAAGACTGTAAAATCAAAGATGTGTAAGAAGAAATGAAAAACGTCCAGCCACATCAGATGCAAAGTCAAGGTCTAAAGGAGGTAATTCAGCCACAGAGAAAAATAAACATGCTCTGAACTCTATTACTGGACTGTCTCACACACAGAATATCATTGATTAAAGAAAAATACTAACCAGGGTCAGAAAACCTGAATTTTAAGCCTGATCCTAACATGTTTTTTAAGCAGGTGACACAGCTTCTCTGAGCTTCATTTCCTTCTGTAAAGTGGGGAATACAGCTTGTGCTTTTCCTTTTTGTTAAAATAAGCTTAACTGAAATAATCTAAGACATGAAACCACATGTAATTAAAAGTGAACTCTTATAACTGGGCATTTCATCATTTGCAAGACTACTGGCTTCATCCCTCTCAGCCAAATACTGCAGATAATTGTGAAAAACAACAACAAAACAAGGAAGAAGAATAACATATCTGTGTTGTACAGTGTACTTAAATGTGTGTGTGTATATATATATATCATTTAATCCTCTTAACCTTGAAAATCAGATATTCTTATCTCCATTTTACGGATGAGAAAACTGAAGTTCACTGAGCATCTTGCCCCAAACTACATCACAGGTTTTGACTATGTGTGTGCAGATATTTGTGAACGCCAGCCTACTTCAGCACTTCCTTACATCATGAAATATTAAATGGGAAGACAGTTAAGACAGGAAACAAGTTAACATGGAGGTTATCCACTTTTTCTGAAATAAGAGCATTCCCTGCCAGTCCTTATTATCTAGAAAACCTGCAGACCAAGAAGTATCAGGATGAGTGAAAACAGATTTTGAGAAGCGACGGACTGAAAGGAAAACCAATTATTCAGGAGCAGTAACTGACACTCTAGACTGATTGTCTGTGGCAACTGTCCAATGTGGTCATCATCTACAGAAGAATTAATATCCTAGAATTCACCTGGTTGGGGGAAAACAAATGGGGAAAAGTGACCAAGCGAGCTTAAGTAAAATGGGTATTTATTATAATAAGAATACCTAATAAAACCCTAGGAGGTAAAAAATAGCAAGGTCTGCAAAGCAGCTAGAATCAGGATCTAGAAATCCTTTAAAAAACACAAGGCAGATATTCTCTTCTGTTTAAATATCTCTCCAGCTTGGGGGCAGGGAGGGGGGGCTTAATTGATCTCTGTATTATCGGATTTTTTTCCAAATATCTTGTGGTAGGCTGAATGAATGATGAACCCCAAAGAACCCCTAATGCCTGAGACCTGAAATGTAACACACAGAGCACATAAGTAAAAGGGATTTTGCACTTTGTAAAAGTGAATAAGAACTTGAAATAGGGAGAGGATACTGGATTGCCCAGATGGGTACTAACTGTAATCACCAGCATCATTATATGAGAGAGCAGAGAGGAGATTTTACCACACAAAAGAAGGTAATGTGATCGTGGAAGCAGAGATTTGAAGATGCTGTGCTGATGGCTTTGAAGATGGAGGAAGGAGCCATAAGTCAAGGAATGCACCTTCAAAAGCTGGAAAAAAGCCAGGAAATGAATTCTTTCTCCCCTAAAGCCTCTGGTATGGCACAACTGACAACCAGGCTTAGGTCCAGTGGAACTGCCTTTGGATTTCTGTCCTCCAGAACTGTAACAGAACACATTAGTGCTGTTTTAAGCCACCAAGTCTGTGGTAATTTGTTATGGCATCACAGCTAACTAGTACATACCTGATTCATGTTTCCTTCTCTGCAGACTATTTACTTCCATTTCTCTCTGCACATAGAAAGTAATGGCTGCTTCAATCGTTCACAAATACATATATTTCAATCATAAATATATTCAACAAATATATAACTATATACACATATTATATAGGGTACATTCAAACATTTGAGATACACATGATTTATTTGTTGCTGCTGTTGTTTTTTACTCGCTAAGTCGTGTCAGACTCTGTGCAACCCCATAGACTTTAGCCCACAGGCTCCTCTGTCCATGGGATTTTCCAGGCCAGAATACTGGAGTGGGTTGCCATTTCCTTCTCCAGGGGATTTTCCCCACCCAGGGATCAAACCTGCATCTCCTCCATTGGCAGGCGGATTCTTTACCACTGAGCCACCTGGGAAGCCCCATACATTATTTATATCAACATTTACTTTAAATCATCTGAGTTCTAAATCGAAAGTTCTGAAAAGAGGATCAGATTGGTCTAATTGAGGTTCATGATGTCCTCGCCTGATTCACTTATTTGCAAGAGGAAGGGGTTGGCAAGAGGTAAACTGTCCTCTGTCCACACAGTCACTGAGCAGGTGCAATGGGTACAAGCATCCAAAAGAGAGCTTAGGAACAGGGAGAAAGCAAGAGGCATCAGAAGACAAAATAGGTCACTACCAGTGTGGTCCTGGGTCATCTAGCTTCATAGACAAAGATGAAGACCTTAAGAATTGGCAGGAAATCCGTCACGGGAGAGCAGGTAGGGAAAGTGCTATCTTCAGAATGGATTCAGAATATTATAAAAGAATATTGTCCATCAAAAGGTGGAGCAGTGGACAAATGTGTAAAGATCAAGAGAAGGTAAAAAGGATCACCAGGAATAAAGCATTCAGATAATTTTCTGATCCATACTCATAATCAAACACTAATTAAGATGGAATTTTGAACAATACTATCTTAATGTCCTAAGTTACCATAACAAAATTCGTAGCTTAAAACAATACAGATTCATGTCTTATATTCTGTAGGTCAAGAGTCTAATACAGATCTCACCCAGCTAACATCCACAGGCTGTATTCTTTTCTAGGGGCTTTAGGGGAAAATCTATTTTCTTCTCATTTTGGTTGTTGACAGAATTCATTTTCTTGAAGTTTAGGAGCAAGGCCCTATTATGTTGCTGGCTATCAGCCAAGGACCAGTCCCAGTTTCTAGAAGGTGCTGCAGTCCTTGGCTCATTCCCCCACCTTCCTCCACCTTCAAAGTGGCAAGGCTCTCTCTGATGTGTCAGATCTCTGCTCCTTCTTCTTCCATCTCCTCTCTAACTCAGCTGGAAAAAGTTCTTCCTTTTTAAGGATTCATTTGATTGGACTGAGCCCACACAAATAATCCACAATAACATCACCAACTCAAGGTCCACATTCTGAGTTACTTCTGTAGAGTCCCTTTTGCAACTAAAGTAGTATAGAGCTGACCCTCCATATCCTTGAGTTCCATAAGAACTGATTCAATAAACTGTCAATCAAAAGCATTGGGAAAATTCCAGAAATTCCCAGAAAGTAAAATTTAATTTTGCCTCACGCTGACAACTATTTGCATAACGTTTACATTATTAGGTTTTATAGGTAATTTAGAAATGATGCAAAGTTTCAAGAGTATTGTGCACAGGTTTAGAAGCAAATTTAAAAAAAAAACTGAAAGCTGCTCAGCCATGTCGCACTCTGTGACTTTTCCAGGCCAGGATACTAGAGTGGGTAGCTGTTTCCTTCTTTAGGGGATCTTTCCAACCCAGGTATCAAACCCAGGTCTTCTGCTTTGCAGGGGGATTTCTTTACCAGCTGAGCCACAAGGGAAGCCCAAGAATACTAGAGTGGGTAGCCTATCCCTTCTCCAGCAGATCTTCCCAACCCAGGAATCAAACCAGGGCCTCCCGCATTGCAGGCAGATTGTTTACCAACTGAGCTATCAGGGAAGCCCTTACTATGCCATTTTATATAAGGGTCCAGAGCATCAAGAAATTTTAGTATGGGGATCCTGGACCTAATCCCCTTCGGATACCAAAGGGCTGAGTGTATTCACAGTTCATGGGTATATTATATTCACAGGACAAGGATAACTTTAGGTGCCATTATTCTGCTTACCAGTGTTAAATTGCTAGTAGTAATGATGCAGGATGTAAAGAAAACAGAGGACACACTATGTTGTTGTTTTTTTTAAAGCAAATACTGAACCTTAAACTGTCTTTCATCACTTGCAACCAGAAGAATTTACAAGCCCCAGAGGATGAAAAAAGACTGAAAAGCAGCAAAATTATTGGGAAGTTCCTATTTTAACGAAGTGTTTGCTTTTATTTAAATCATTGTCAAGTAAAGATAACTATAGTTGGCCGTTTGTGCTATTTTAACTTTTCATTAATTCCATTAATTCCAAAACCCATTCTGGTATCATTTAAACAAAAAAAGAAAATCCTGACCAAATGAGGTCATTTAAATATGATGTAGGTACCCAAATAGAGCGAGTCTCCGGTTGGACCAGTCTTGAAACTGAAAGCACAAGAAGACTTCATAAGCTCTGAGAAATCATATAAATATACTGTTTTTTTATGTTGTTTGATATTATTCTTAAGATCAATACTTATAATACCAGGTAATGATATTTATTTCTACAGTGATTCTAATTAGATTAACTTGGAAAATGAAACTGCTTGTCCCAAATTTTAAGACAACTAGAAAATTCTTCCCTCTTTCTATACTCACCTGTGGCTAAATGCTTCAAACTATTGTTTTTCAATATGGGAAATGGAGGCAGAAAATATACCAAACTAACTTATAGACATTTTAGACAGTATCCACCTGCTAGAAAATGTATATCCCTTTAACTATGGAGAGGGGCTTCCCAGGTGGCATTAGTGGTAAAGAACCTGCCTGCCAACGCAGGAGATGCAAGAGAGGCTAGTTCCATCCCTGGATCGGGAAGATCCCCTGGAGAAGGAATTGACAACCCACTCCAGTATTCTTGCCTGGAGAATTCCATGGACCAGACGTCAGAGGAGCCTGGAAGGCTAGCCCATGAGGTCTCAAAGTGTCCAACAGGACCGAGTGTGCAAACACAGGCAACTATGGATAAAGGCCATCTTAACCAGAAAACCACTGTGTTATGTAAGGAACTCATCTATCCATTTATCAGCTAATTCTTATGCATTCTTTCCTCCAGACTCAGCTGTAACAGATTTCTCAGTAAGAACTGTGAACATACATCCCAATCAAATCACAAAAATTCTCAAAGGAGTCAGTGAACTATACCAAGGCATTTATTTGGGGTGTGTCCAAAGTTTAGCTAAGCAGCAGGCCCTCTGGGCACACGTGACTCTGACTTCTACAGTCTCCACTCCCTGCCCTGCAGACCCGTGCCCCAGAAGATGTGCTGCGAAGGGAGCCTCACCTACTTCACCTGCCCTCCTGGAGCAACCAGGCTCCTCCCTGCCGGCCACCCACCCTCTTCCTCAGAGACCTGCTCCTGTACCTGGATGAGCAGTCACCAGGCCGCATGATGCTGAAGCTGAAGGCAGCCATCCTCCCAGAGATAGAGAGCATCAGAGCCATGTTAACTGGGCAGAAGAGCTTCAGTTACAAATGCTCAGCCTTCCCAAGAGCAATTCCGTCCTTCCTGCACCAGGCTGGTGACCTCATCCTCAGCAAGGGCACAGGCAAGAGACATCCATGCTTGGAAGCCACTTTTCTGCAGAAAGCTGCAAACTGAAGCACCTGGGTTCAGCTGTCCTGTCCACGGTGCCTGGAGGCCCCACCACCAGTGGGCTCCCAGGTCTTCATTTGTACCCTAACGGTAAACTGACTGGAAGGCAAACTTTGTGTTGTCAAAGAGGACGTGAAGAAGATAGAATCTCAGCTCCAGCAATGGGAATGAGGTAGGAGACAGACGGGCCTCTGGGCCAGACACTCGGTGTTTATCAAGTGGGTAAAATTCAAACTTTGTTCTCACCCAGACAGTCCAAGGACAAGCTAGTGGCAAAAGCTGAGCTCAGTTAAGATAAAGAGATTAGATGTCTGCCCCGAGGTCAAGGAAGACTTCCCTGTCTGCACATGCGCAGGAAGCCTTCTGGTGGGTCAAAAAGGGAAGGGGCCCCACCCCATAATAAGTGTGGACAGGAACCCACAGGCCTCTGCAGTGGGATCCATCTTAGAGAAAAGTTGCTCATATATATTGAGGAGGGTTCACGGACCAGTCAGGTGTGACGAAAGAAACAAGATAATTGGTCAAATGTAAACGAAGACCCAGAAGGACTGTTGTATGTAGGTGACTTAAGTCACCTTACTGGGATCCTCATTCAGGTTTCCCATACTCCATCACAGCCTGCAGCCACTTGAGCTAATCCACCACCTCTGGAAAGGGCTCTCAGAATCACTGGACCTCACTGGACCTGTTATAGCCAAGAACAAAATCTGACTGCAGGTAGGATATTTTTTGTTTGTTTTACTTTAACCTTTGCTTCCCGTTGGTTTTGTTTATCAAAAGGATACTGTCCATACGTAATGGCCTGCCCTGAGGAACCCTACCTCTCTGCCTGAAGGTTAAACCAAAGTGCCTTTGTTCAGGACCCTGTCCACCTGTAGGTGGCTGCAAGAGAGAAGAAATTAACCGCTCACCCCGCCGCCGGCCCTAGCCTCAAAGCTGACCATTCCAGGAGATATTTGCAAGATAAATAGTCCTTTTACTTTACTTCCTCACCTCCTCCTGCTCTGTGTTCAATAAAAGAAACTGGCATCCAGACCCCAGTAAGGTGGCTAATTTGAGACACTAGTCAACTATCTTCTTGGTCAGCTGGCTTTCCAAACAAAGTCGCATTCGTTTCCTCAACACCTCATCTCCTGACTTACTGGACTGTTGTGCCACCAGCTGACAGAGTGAGTTTGGACTCAGTAACAGACCTACCAGGCTGCTTTCCCAGAACCCCGCTTCTGGACACCCTTCTTGGACAGTGTCACCACTCTTGTCAGGCACCACCTATGATCACCTGGCCCAAGTTCATCTGTGCCTTGGACGCCGGGGTGGTGATGGGTTAACTTAGAAGGCAATTTCTAACTTTTCTTTGGCAGAGGGGGAAGGCCAGTTGCTGCAAAGGGCTGTAATATCTGTTTAATGTTGTCTTCCTAAATTAGAGTAATTTAACAAGACTGCCAGGAGGACTTCCCTGGTGGTCCAATGGTTAACATTCTATGCTTCTCAGTTCAGTTCAGTCGCTCAGTCATGTCCGACTCTTTGCAACCCCATGAATCACAGCACGCCAGGCCTCCCTGTCCATCACCAACTCCCAGAGTTCACTCAGACTCACATCCATCGAGTCAGTGATGCCATCCAGCCATCTCATCCTCTGTCGTCCCCTTCTCCTCCTGCCCCCAATCCCTCCCAGCATCACAGTCTTTTCCAATGAGTCAACTCTTCGCGTGAGGTGGCAAAAATCCTGGAGTTTCAGCTTGAGCATCATTCCCTCCAAAGAAATCCCAGGGTTGATCTCCTTCGGAATGGACTGGTTGGATCTCCTTGCAGTCCAAGGGACTCTCAAGAGTGTTCTCCAACACCACAGTTCAAAAGCATCAATTCTTCGGCTACTGCAGGACATATGGATTCTATCCCTGCTCTAGGAACTAAGATCCTACATACCACGCAATATGGCAAAAAAAAAAAAAAAAGTTAACTGAAGCTGTGGCATTAACTGCTCCATGCTTTGGTCTGACCTCAGTTGATGAAATAGAACAGATCCCCAAAACTTGGCCTTCAGAGCACAATTCAGGCTGTTTTATCACATAGAAAGTGAAGTCACTCAGTTGTGTCAGACTCTTTGCAACCCCGTAGACTGTAGCCTACCAGGCTCCTC
Source organism: Oryx dammah (assembly GCF_014754425.2). Lineage (NCBI taxonomy): Eukaryota > Metazoa > Chordata > Mammalia > Artiodactyla > Bovidae > Oryx > Oryx dammah. The sequence goes on along the minus strand of NW_024070199.1, from coordinate 25,637,324 downwards.
TGTCCATGGAATTTTCCAGGCAAAAGTACTGGAGTGGGTTGCCATTTCCTTCCCCAGGGGATCCTCCCAACCCAGGGGTTGAACCCAGAACTCCCGCATTGCAGGCAGATGCTTTACTATTTGAGCCCCACGGAAGCCCTTTGGTTCACATGGCTGAATCTTTTTATCCCAGCACCATGAATCCTGGTGGTTTGGAGTGAGTCCTTGGCGGTAGAAGCAGCTGGAACCTGGAACAGACCCACTGCAAGCTGTGCAGGGTCAACATGAGTTCCCAAGTTGAGAACAGAAATGGCCTGTAAGTGCCTGGTACTCTGGAAGACAGTAAAGAATCTGCCGGCAATGCGGGAGACCTGGATTCGATCCCTGGATTGGGAAGATCCCCTGGGGAAAAGGGCTACCCACTTCACTATTCTTGTCTGGAGAATCCCCATGGACAGAGGAGCCTGACAGGCTACAGTCCGCGGGATCACAGAGAGTCGGACACAACTGAGCGGCTTTCACTTTTCACTTTCACTCTGGAAGGAACTCAGTGTATATTTTCTGGTGGGCTTTGATTTTGTGTGTGTGTGTTTAATACATTAAATCTACTGATTATATACACAATATACTTAATTTAGTTTTTCTCTGAACACCTCTCTCAGGTTCCATTTTCAAATTCATAACTAAATTAAGTATTCTTTGACTTTTTAAAATTTTATTGAAGTACACTTGATGTACAATATGAGTTCCACATATACAACATAGTGATTCACAATTTTTACAGCTTATAGTTAACTTATATTTTTATAAAATATTGGCTATGTTTCTTGTGTTGTACAATACATTCTCATAGCTTATTCATTTTGTAAATAATAATTTGTACTTCTGAATTCTCTACCCCAATATTCCTTCTCTCCCAATCCCTCTCCCCACTGATAACCACTAGATTGATTTCTGTATCTATGAGTATATTGCTTTTTTCTTAAATTCACTTTGTTATATTTTTTAGATTTCACACATAAGTGAAATCATACAATGTTTGTCTCTGTCTGACTTATCTCACTTAGCATAATGTCCTCCAGGTTCTTCCATGGTGTTGCAAATGGTAAAATTTTCTTTCTTTTTTAAGGCTGAGTAGTATTCCAGTGTGTGTGTTTGTGTGTGTGTGTGTGCATATCACATCTCCCACCTGTTGATGGACACTTAGGATGATTCCATATCTTGGCAACTGTAAACAATGCTACTATGAACTGTGAACATGGAGTGCATGAGGTTTCCTCAAACATCACAGTGAAAGCCATTCACTCTTATAAGGAAGGCTGAGAGTGACCTAGGGGTTCAAGATTGTCAGTTTCATCTAGATTCACCAGATGTTTCCACATCAAGTTGCCATAAAGGAAAAATTCTTTATGATCCTGATCCACTATCACAGAACAGACGATAACAGGTAGAGATGGAGCCCAGTTCAGTTCAGCCGCTCAGTCGTGTCCAGCTCTTTGCGACCCTGTGGACTGCAGCACACCAGGCTTCTCTGTCCATCACCAACTCCCAGAGCTTACTCAAACTCATGTCCATCGAGTTGGTGATGCCATCCAACCACCTCATCCTCTGTCATCCCCTTCTCCTTCCATCTTCAATCTTTCCAACATCAAGGTCTTCTCCATTAAGTCAGTTCTTTGCATCAGATGGCAAAGTATTGGAGTTTCAGTTTCAGCATCAGTCCTTCCAATGAATATTCAGGATTGATTTCCTTTAGGATTGACTGGTTGGATCTCCTTGCAGTCCAAGGGACTCTCAAGAGTTTTCTCCAACACCACAGTTCAAAAGCATCAATTCTTTGGCACTCAGCTTCCTTTATAGTCCAACTCTCACATCCATACATGACCACTGGAAAAACCATAGCTTTGACTAGACAGACCTCTGCTGGCAAAGTAATGTCTCTGCTTTTCAATATGCTGTCTAGGTTGGTCATAGCTTTTCTTCCAAGGAGCAAGTGTCTTTTAATTTCATGGCTGCAGTCACCATCTGCAGTGATTCTGGAGCCCAAGAAAATAGCTGAGAAGTATAAATAGATAACTGGCAGACATGTAATTAGAAATTCATAAAGAGAGGTGATGGAAGGAAAAAAAAAAAAAGGTAAATGCAATATTTTAAAGTGATAATGGCAAAGAATTGAAACTGCTCCAAAGAGGTAGGGGTAGAGTCCAGTATGTACATGATTTTGGCTACGTACAGTCCAGCATATATTATAGTAGAAGGTGGCTAGTGACTTAATCCTTGTAGAACTGGATGAAAAGTGACACTTCTTGCTTTACTTAAATAGCCAAGGAAGGCATACAAATAATCAACAAGTACATGAGAAGGTGCTTGACATCACTAACCAACAGGGAAAGCAAGTCAAAGCCACAATGAAATAACACCTAACACCTCTTCGGATGGCTATTATCAAGAAAGACAACAGATAACAAATACTGGCAAGCATGAGGAAAAAAGGGAACCCTTGTTTATTGTTGGTGGGAATGTAAATTGGAGTACGTCAGGGCTGTATATTGTCACCCTGCTTATTTAACTTATATTTAGAGTACATCATGAGAAATGCTGAGCTGGAAGAAGCACCAGCTGGAATCAAGATTGCTGGGAAAAATATCAATAACCTCATATATGCAGATGATACCACCCTTATGGCAGAAAGTGAAGAGGAACTAAAAAGCCTCTTGATGAAAGTGAAAGAGGAGAGTGAAAAAGTTGGCTTAAAGCTCAACATTCAGAAAACTAAGATCATGGCATCTGGTCCTAACACTTCATGGGAAATAGGTGGGGAAACAGTGGAAACAGTGTCAGACTTTACTTTTTTGGGTTCCAAAATTGCTGCAGATGGTGATTGCAGCCATGAAATTAAAAGACGCTTACTCCTTGGAAGAAAAATTATAACCAACCTAGATAGCATATTCAAAAACAGAGACGTTACTTTGCCAACAAAGGTCCGTCTAGTCAAGGCTATGGTTTTCTCCAGTGGTCATGAATGGTTGTGAGAGTTGGACTGTGAAGAAAGCTGAGCGCCGAAGAATTGGTGCTTTTGAACTGTGGTGTTGGAGAAGACTCTTGAGAGTCCCTTGGACTGCAAGGAGATCTAACCAGTCCATTCTAAAGGAGATCAGTCCTGGGTGTTCATTGGAAGGACTGATGCTGAAGCTGAAACTCCAGTACTTTGGCCACCTCATGCAAAGAGTTGACTCATTGGAAAAGACCCTGATGCTGGGAGGGATTGGGGGCAGGAGGAGAAGGGGACGACCGAGGATGAGATGGCTGGAAGGCATCACCGACTCGATGGACATGAGTCTGAGTGAACTCCGGGAGTTGGTGATGGACAGGGAGGCCTGGCGTGCTGTGATTCATGGGGTCGCAAAGAGTCGGACCCGACTGAGTGACTGAACTGAACTGAACTGGACTGAACTATAGAAAATAATATGGAGGGTCCTCAAATTTTTTAATAGAATAATCATAAGATCCAGTAATTCAATTCCTGAGTATATATTCAGAGGACAAAATCGGTATTTCAAAGAGATAGCTGTAATTTCGTATTCACTAGCCAAGATATGTAAACAACATAGGTGTCCACTTATGGATGAATGGATAAAGAAGATGAGGTTGATGATATATAGATAGATAATATTATTTATTATTTATTCAAAATTTCAAAGAAGAAAATCCTGACTTTTGCCATGCAGGGATGAAACTAGAGGACATTATGCTAAATGAAATTAGCCAGAAAGAGGGATGAAACTAGAGGATATTATGCTAAGTGAAATTAGCCAGAAAAAGAAAGAGAAAAACTGTATGATCTCACTTCCTACATGAAATAAAAATAAATCAAGTTCATAAGAAACAAGAGAGTAGAATGGTGGTTGCTAGTGCCTGGGAGATGGGGAGATAAGAAGATGCTGGTCAAAAGGCATAAACTTCCCATTATAAGATGAAGAACCTCCGAGCATTCATAGATCATAGTGACAGTAGTTAATAATACTGTATTGTGTGCTTGATACATGGTAAGATGGTAGACTTTAAGATCTCACACACAAAACAGTCATAACTATGTGAGGAGAAGGATCTGTTCAATAACCCGACTGTGATATTCATTTCACAGAAAATGTGTATGCTAAATCATCACATTGTACATTGTAAACATGTACAATTTACTGCCAAATATACCTCAACAAAGATGAAAAATGAAGATAAATTAGGTGATCCCACCATCTATGCACTTAAAAAAAGAACTAACTGAAAAGACCAAGTATTTGCAATGGTGTGGAACTATGGGACTCACACAGTGGCTGATACAAAGAAAAATAACAGAATGACTCTGGAAAACACCTTGACAGTTTCATACAGTTTTAAACATATTTACCATGTGACTCGGTAATTAAACTCCTAAGAACGAGTCCAAAAGAAAGGAAAACAAATATTCATATAGAAGCAAGAACTCAAATGTTCACAGAAGCTAAATTCATAATAAACAAAAATTGAAAATAACTCAGGTGCCCATTTTCTGGTGAACAAATAAGAAAACTGTGTGATGAAGAAGCTACTGACGCCTGAAACGCTCAGATTAATCCCAAAGCCCCAGATTAAATGAAAACTATATTCTGCAGGTTGGATTTATGTTCAAAAAGCTGGAAGAATCAAAATTACACACACAGCAAACACATTAGTGGTTGTCAGGTGCGGAGGGAGGGACTGACCTCATTGACCTGCAAAAGGCCACATGAAATATTTGAGGTAAAACAGATATTTTAAACCACTCCCGTAATGGTGGCAGTGGCTATGTGACTATAAATCTGTCAAAAATCCACAAATTATATCCTTAAATGTGCCTGTTGTGTATAGATCACATCTCAATAAAATCTTTCTAAAAATATGTATACAGACATATAGCATATAAAAAAATCTCAGTTTGAAAAGCATCTTAATATGTTTTCAATACATTGTGAACATTTCTTATGTAAGTGTTCCAAGTTTTTAGTTCATTAAGGCTTTAAGCATATCTCTAAGTTTTACTTGAAATAAACACCCAAGAGAGTCACTCAGGAGACCTTAACTTTCTAACTGTGATTAGTAACTTCAGTTCTAACATCCCAGGATTACAATAATAATAATTACCTTTTTTTTAATCCCAGAATCCCAAGAGCCATTCTAACCAAATCTCTAAATATGACTGTAAAATCTTTAATACTGGAATCACTTCAATATCCAGAAACTACTATTATTTCCAGGGGAAAGAAAATAAAGTAGATATGTCTAAAATCAAGTCATAATATGCCTGATGAATGAACAGGAGTGACTAAACAAAATGAAGGAAGTTTTAAGACATTTCAAATGCAAATATGAATTTTTTGACAAGTGAAATGATGTGCTTTTAAAAATAGTTTCACATCACTAGACACCAGAGACCATACAGAATATTTTAGCACCAGACTAGCTCACATGCCCTTTAGTTCCCTTCTAACCTAAGAGTCTGTAGTTTTGAAGAGTTCCAAGTTTCTGGATGGAGCCACAGAAGATATAAAATTAACTGAGTAGACAGGAAATTACACCCCTACAAGTGAGAAAAAAAAAATCTAAGATTTAGGAAAATTTCAGTCAGAAAGCCTTTCAGTCTTTTTGCCAGAGATAGAAACTGGAAGTCAGAGAACCTACTCTCAATGCACTGGGTCTGACTTTATGACTAAACTCACCATTCTGCTTTGTTGGCAAAAATGTGATCCAGACAACATACTGCTTGAAACTCAGGAAAATATTCTGGATTAAGATTCACCGAATGTGTAAAATAGATGATTAAATGATAAAATAACACTTGGAATTTAGTATTAGTCAAAACTTAGACTTTTTTCCTGGGAATAAGAAAAAACTGAGAAAAATCATCAGAGGTTATAGAAGGACAGATTGTCATTCAATGGAGGTGGATGAAGTACTTCAGCAAAAACTGAATAACCACTGGGTGGGATTTTGAAGAAAGAGATGTATATTATATGGGGAAGAGTCTCAGAGTAGGACTGAGGGAAATCTATATGGAATTCAAAGTTGAAGCAATAAAAGAATGTAAAGAATAATGGATGGAAGGCTTGAGAAGAAAATACCACCATTTTGAGATTCTTACATATTTGAATGAAGAAAATATCAGCTGTTCTACAATCAGTATAATGTAAGTACATTTTAGTTTGCATGTATCCATATTTATATTTTACACAGTCTGAGTCTTCATACATGGGTTTGCATGTGTATTTTGTAAGTTAAAGTCCAATTACTGCCCTGACAAAAAAATTAGTGATGGCAAAGTCAAATGTAATACCTTTACTATAACTATGTAAATTCATGTGTTTAATGTACCTCAATTACAATTGGCCTTTTTCACATTTTCCTGATAGCATCTCAGATCTACCCATCTCCACATCTTAGTCCTTCTCTCTTCATCCTTCCTCAGCCCTATGTTCTTAAAGACATATTGAACGTCAAGGTTAGGACCATCAATCTGACATGACAGCCATCCTCATTTTAGAGATGAGGAAGACAAGACCCAGGCTGCTTTAGAGTCTTATTAAAGATCCTGAACTTCTAAATGGCCAAACAAGAAATACAACACAGGTTCTCTGATTCCAAGACCTGCTATACTCTCCATCTTTTTCCTATGGCCAAATTCTTGAAATGTGCAATTTTACGCAAATTTTCAGGATCCACAGAAAAAAATGGTAGTGAGGAAAATGACCAGAAAAAGAAAGCCTACGTTTCTCAAGGTTATCATTAAATTGTGATACACAGGTTGTCATGGTCCAGAACCTTTCCTCCTGGACATGATGGGATCCTGAGATCTAATACAGACCAATTGTGATAGAAAAGGCTAACACAAACTTGGGGTTTTTTTCCCACTATCAAGAATTTGAGAGACTCTACAGAGGAGAGCATTTTTAATTTTTCTCAGAGAAGTGTATTTTACCTAAATAAAGCAAAATAGAAAGTTCCCAATGCCATTTTTTCCCAACGGTATATGACCGTGTGACAACCATGACAAAGAGCAGCTCTGAGTTCAAACAGCCCATATTTTTATTGTTAAAAAATGGCATAATGCTTTGAAGATATCCAATTATTCAAATTTTACAATATCAGAGGGAAATTAGGTTCCTATCAGGGCCATCAAACACTACATAGGCTAGAAGAAAAATAGAGGATATTATAGAGGAGGTGGGACGGTTTACTAGATAAATGGAAGAATAAACAGAATAGATGAGATGTAGATTCATGAATATCTACAGTATGCTGTTAAGATACCTGTCAGTCTCCAGTTCAGTGATGAAGGTGTGGAGGGCTAAAGAAAGGGAAGGTTAAAATGTTTCTACTTCTCTACAAAGTGTGCTCTATGTTATTATTAGACTAAACCTCAATAGGAAAGACTTCCCTATAGCTCAAATGGTAAAGAATCTACCTGCAATGAAGGGTTTGATCCCTGGGTCAGGAAGATCCTCTGGAGAAGGGAACAGCAGTCCACTCCAGTAATCTTGCCTGGAGAATCCCGTGGACAGAGAAGCCTGGTGGGCTACAGTCCATGGAGTCACAAAGAGTCAGACTCAACTGAGTGACTAACACACGCACACACACACACAAACCTCAATAACATTAATATTTTTTCACCGATACGATTATGGCTTTCTTGCAGTAGTAAACAGCTGAGAGGTCTATTATCTGGGTGCAGGAGGAGTAGGGGAGGAGTGAATATTAGAATATTTGTGGTGGAAAGAGTTCCTACTAGTATCAAGACTTTATTTCAGTAGGTGAGACTCTTCGGAGAACTTTGATAACATGAAAATGAAACAAATTGCATGAAAACAATTTGGAAGATTATGAGAGAAATGGAATAATGCATATTGCAATTGTAAACTATTCTCTTTCATACTACAGTTTTTCCTTCCTGAGACCCTATCTCTAAACCCTGAAAGATCAGATCTATTAGGCACCTTGGTGTTTGGGTTCCTTTCTCATGCCTAGCTTTAACATTTTAGCAATCAGTTACTTATTAATAGAACTAGATGGATGCCACATTAACAGCAAAAGAAAAGATGACACTCACCAGGAGGGTACAGTTATAATACAATCTGTATTTGATACATGAAAATGCAGGCTCCTGAGTTTACCTTTGCTGAGCAGCTGCAACTTTTTGCATGGGGGGAGTGCATCAATTCTGATCTATTTATTTAATAAAATATGAGTGCTGTTTTTGCCCAAAGAAATAGTCGCTTGAGTCTAAATTCAATTACTGCTTCTTTCACTGGAAGTAAAAGATATATTTAGACTAGAAAGAAATATGTAGGTGATCAATACTCATTTATAGATGTAGGGGCAAGGATTAAAAAGAACATAAAAAAGAGCTCTCCTACAAATTCACCAGCAAGTCAAGTTGTTCAGATCCAATTATGTTCAAATTTTCTTCTTGTTTTTTACATTTATTGTGCACTTAATTTTTTTTAAATGTGTAGTAATTTTATTTATTTTTTTTTACTCTTAAATGGATGGAAGCTATTATGCATTTTGTAAAGGAATTTACTTAGAAATGTCAAATAATTCTACAAAACCAATATTTCCTAATTTAAAACAGGGAAGGTGAGTACTGAACTCTTACTATTAAAAGAATACAGATTGTTTGATTTGTACAATAAATAAGTATTGAACAGAAATGAAGAAGCAAATGAAGGAGCAGAAAAAGTCAAAAAGCCAAATTTTCAGATGGAAATTTGCTCAAAAGAGCATGTCTTTAAAGCAAAGACAGCAGCTAGGAGTTACATATCCCAACTAGAGCCTGAGGAAAATGCTTTTCTTTAAAGAGGAACCAGGTGGGCTCTAAGCTTAGAAAGAACCCTGCTCAGGGTTCATAATTTTCTTCTTTTAACTTGAAACTAAAAGATTACTCACAAAATATTACAACAAAGGACAGTGGGTCGACTGCATTCTGTAGGCATGCAGTAGATATTCAGCACATTTGAGCAGTGTCCAGAGATTAAGCTGAATGTATCCAGCACACTTGAGCAGTGTCCAGAGATTAAGCTGAATGTAGCCAGCACATTTGAGCAGTGTCCAGAGATTAAGCTGAATGTAGCCAGCACACTTGAGCAGTGTCCAGAGATTAAGCTGAATGTATCCAGCATACTTGAGCAGTGTCCAGAGATTAAGCTGAATGTATCCAGCACACCTGAGCAGTGTCCAGAGATTAAGCTGAATGTATCCAGCACACTTGAGCAGTGTCCAGAGATTAAGCTAAATGTATCCAGCATACTTGAGCAGTGTCCAGAAATTAAGCTGAATGTATTCAGCACACTTGAGCAGTGTTCAGAGATTAAGCTGAATGCTTCAGACACTATTTGCATCCTTTTTACTTATTTTTTATTTTCTGGCTGCAACATGAAGCCATGAGGGATCTTAGTTCCCAGACCACTAGACCATCAGGGAAGGCTCTCTGTGCCCATTTTTGAACTACTATTAGTAATGTGATCGTCCAGTGGCTGAAAAGAATATATGGTACAGAAGTCTTATTTGCAGAAAGCTGTTAAGAATCATTTGGAGAACGGGAGGGTAAAGTCTATTCTCCATGTAGCAATAGACATAACATTGCAAAGAACAAAAGAGAACATGGACCATTTGGCCAAAGATGTTTTTCAAAATATATAAAATTGGTTTCACAAATTATGATACATATATTATTGACCTTGTATATTATACATACATACATATGATACATATATTATTAGTTCCATAACAGTGTAAATATTTTAAAACATATATGATTATAGCAAATTTTTTAAAAATAAAAACCATGGGGAATTCCCCAGGAGTCCAGTGGTTAGGACCCGGCGCTCTCACTGCCAAGGTTCAGTCCCTGGTTGGGGAACTAAGAAATTGCAAGGCTCGAAGCAAGGCCAAAAAAATTAAATAAATAAATACCACAGGACTTTATGGAGAATTCAATTACTACTAAATTAAAATAATATGTGTCCAACCTGATATTATATTAACTCAACACATAATACCAATAACAAATGTAAGTATCAATAGAAACAAATACACATTCTCTCTCATTTGACTGTACAATTTTCATTTCTCTGCTCTTTGATTTAAGCAATACTTGAAAACGTGAAAAAGAAACCTCAAGGAAACTAACTCGGCTTTATTAGCTTTCCATTTTCTCCATTTTCCAAATTGATTGACTGGATTCTCAGGTAGGTTTCTCCTCTTATGCTCAGAACTTAGCTTGGAAAACAGAAGTCAGGAAGAGGGAAGTAGAAAAGAAGCATTGTATAAAAAAAATTAAAAAGTCACCAAGCTTTATGGAACTATGAAGATAGTTTCCATCAACCAAAAATTTTAAATATGGGAAGACTGTTTGGAGAACAGGCGTCATTTATCCAAGATCCTACATTTATTAGTGTCAGAGACAGGATGGAAACAATTCACTCTTGACTCTCCATTCAGAGCTCTTTCTACTATATCTTCTCGATGCTACTGGAAGTTTAAAGCCTATTTATTCTGACTTTCATCTTTATTTTCAGTTTTTTTTTTGTTTTTAGACACATGCTGCCCACCTTGCTCTGCACTCAATGGATGTGCAGAATCAGACCACGGTGACCGAATTCATCCTGACTGCCTTCCCTGCTCTCCAGAAGCTTCAGATCTTCCTCTTCGTGGTCCTCTTGTTTACTTATTTGCTCACTCTAACTGGAAATGGTGTCATCATTTCCCTAATATGGGCTGATTATCGCCTCCAAACCCCAATGTACTTCTTCCTCAGTAATTTGTCATTTTTGGACATTTTATTCACTAGCTCAGTTACCCCAAAACTATTATCCTTTCTCCTCAAGGACAGGAAGACCATATCTCTTGCAGGCTGCATCAGCCAAACATACTTCTTCTTCTTCCTGGGGACGGCGGAGTTCATCCTGCTGGTGGTGATGTCCTTTGACCGCTATGTGGCCATCTGTAACCCCCTGCGCTACACCATCGTCATGAACAACAGGCTGTGTCTCCTGCTGGTTCTGGGCTGCTGGGTGGGGGCCTTCCTGTCGGTGCTCTGCCCGGTCATTCTGCTCTCCAGGCTGCCCTTCTGCCATAAGGAGATTAATCACTTCTTCTGTGACATCGCCCCTCTGCTGCAGGTGGCCTGCATAGACACTCATTTCCTTGAGATGATAAGCTTCCTCCTGTCTTCTCTCATCCTCCTGACCTCACTGGTGATCACCACCGTGTCCTACACCTACATCCTCTCTACCATCCTGCGCATCCCCTCGGCCCAAGGGCGTCAGAAAGCCTTTTCCACCTGCGCTTCTCACATCACTGTTGTTTCTATTGCCTACGGGAGCAACATCTTCATGTATGTGAGACCCAGCCAGAGTCATTCCCTGGAATTTGATAAAGTGACTGCTGTCCTCACCATAATGGGGACCCCTCTCCTGAACCCCTTCATTTATAGTCTAAGGAATGAAAAGGTAAAGGAAGTTTTGAGAGATGCAATCAACAAAATTGTGTCCTTATTGCACAGGAAACCTTGAAATGTTGCTTGCTAAGAATGACTTTTCCAACTCTTGGACACAATATGGAGTAAGGCATGCTTGAAGACCATAAAATCAAAATATGTAAGAAGAAATGAAAAAGTTTTACGCCTAATCTGATGCCAAGTATTATAGTCAAGGTCCAGAGCAGACAAGTCAGACATCAAGAAAATAACATGAACCTTAATTGGACCATCTCACACACAGAACTGAATGAATTAAAGAAAAATATTGAACTGGAGTCAGAAAACCTGAATTTTAAGCCTGACTCTATCACTTTTTTATCAGGTAACAAGTAACCGCTCTGATCTTAGTTTCTCATCTGTGGAATGGGGAATATGGTTTGTGCTCTTCCTTTTTTTTTTTTTTTTTAGTTAAAGTAGGATTAACAGAGATAATCTAAGTCATGCAACTACATGTAACTAAAAGTGAATCTTCTGAGTGTTTTAAGAATTTACAGGATGATGGGAATCATCCCTAATAGCCAAATACTGTAAATAATAATAACACAAAAACAGGGAAGAGGAGTAACATAAACTCGTGTTTGTACATGTAATTAAGTATGTACATTTAACCTTCTTAACAACCTTGAGAAGCAGATTTTTTTTTTTTTTTTTTTTGGCCCCACACCACCTCAGCTTGATGGCTCTTGGTTCCACAACCAGGGATTGAACTCTTGACAATGAAAGCATGAAGTCCTAACTACTGGACTGCCAGGGAATTCCTAAGAAGCTGATGTTTTTATCTCCATTTTACAGAGGAGAAAACTGAGGTTCACTGAGATTAAGTGTCTTTCCCCAACTACATCACTAGTTTTTAATATATATATATAATTATATGTATATATACAGGTACAGTGAGGACAAGCATCTAAAAAAGAGAGCCTAAGGGACTTTCTGAACAGTCCAGTGGTTAAAACTCTGTGCTCCCAAAGCAGGGGACAAGGGTTCAATCCCTGGTCAGGGAAGTAAGATCCTGCATCCTGCATGGGATGGCCAAAAAGATAAAAAATAAGTTTAAAAAGATTGGGGTCACTCCCACTTCCAGTCCCTGGCAGAGACTTGAGACTAAAGCATCACTTAATAAAGACCCTCTGAAGCACCCCCCCAAAAAAAAGTTTAAAAAGAGAGCAAGTTTAGGAAGAGGGAGAAGACAAGAGGCATCTCAGAGATCAAAATTAAGTCATTACCAGTGTGGTCATGAATCTTCCAGCTACACAGACAAAGATGAAGTCCTTAAGAATTGGCAGAGAATCTGTCATGGGAGAGCAAGAAGACAAATTACTGTCTTCAAAATGGATTCAGAATATGATAAAAGAACAATATCCAAAAAGAAAGAATATGGTCTGTCAAAAGGTAGAGCAGTGGACAAATGTTTACAGATCACAAGAAGATAGAAGGGGCCATTTCCTGGTGGTCCAGTGGTTAGGACTCTGCCCTTTCACTGCCAAGAGTCTGGGTTCAGTCCCGCAAAAGTAGAACAGAATCATCAGGAATGAAGCATTCACATAATTTTCTGCTCTGTATTCATACTCAGACATTAATTAAGATGGGGTTTTGAAAGCTACTACATTTGTGTCCTATTGATGCCATAACAAAATTAGCAGCTAAAAAAGTACAAATTGACTATCTCAGAGTTCTACAGTTCAGAAGTCCAATACAGGTCTCACCAAACTAACATCTGCAGACTGCATTCCTATCTAGGGACCCTAGAGGAAAATCCATTTCCTTCTTAGTTTGGGTTGTTCTTGAAGTTTGGGACAAAGGTTCTAGTATGCTGCTGCTGCCAGCTATCAGCCAAGGACCAGTCCCAGTTTCTAGAAGGTTCTGCAGTGCTTGACTCATGGTCCCCTCTTCCTCCACCTTCAAAGCTAACAACAGAAGGGGCAAGCCTCTCTCTGATGTGTCAGATCTCTGCTCCTTCCTCTTCCATCTCCTCTCTGACTCAGCTGGAAAAGGTTCTTCCTTTTTAAGGACTCATTTGACTGGACTGAGCCCAGGCAAATGATCCACAATAATGTCACCAACACAAAGTCCACATGCTGAGTTACTTCTGTCAAGTAGTAACTTTTGCAACTAAAGTAGCATACAGGTGACCCTCCATATCCATGGGTTCCACATCTACTGATTCAACCCACCATCAATCAAAAGTATTCTAAAGAAAATTAAATTCCAGAAATTACCAAAAAGTGAAATTTAAACTTACCACGTACTGGCAACTATTCAAATACCATTTACATAATTAGCTTTTATAGGTAATCTAGAGATGATGGAAAGCTTCAGGAGGATGTGCACAGGTTTTTTAGGCAAATACTAAGCCATTTTCTATATGGTAGCTTCCCTGTAGGCTCAGCAGTAGAGAATCTGCCTGCCAGTGCAGGAGACAAAAGAGACACAGGTTCAATTCCTGGGTGGGGAAGATCCCCTGGAGAGGAAAATGGCAACCCGCTCCAGTATTCTTGACTGAGAAACCCCATGGACAGAGAGCCTGGCGGGCTACAGTCAATGGGGGTCACAAAAGAGTCAGAAGACAATAAAAACAACTATGCTATTTTATACGAGGGTCCTGGACCCGACCCCCTTCGAATACCAAGGGACAAGTGTACTCATAGATTCTGGAGATTGAACAAGGATTACCTTTAGGCCAATATTCTACTTACCAGGGCTTCCCTGGTGGCTCAGATAGTAAAGAATCTGCCTGCAATGCAGTAGACACCAATTCAGTCCCTTGATCGGGAAGATTCCCTGGAGAAGGGAATGGCTACCCACTCCACCAAAGTTAAATTGCTAATGCTAATAATGCAAGGACGTAAAAGTAAAGAATAGGATGTTTTTTTAAAGCCAATACTAACTTCTAAACTCTGTCTTTCATCACTTGAAACCAGAAGAATTTACAAGCCCCAGGATATGAAAGATTAGTGAAAAGCAGCAAATATCTGGAAAATTCTTATTGTAATGGTTATGTTGTTTCTACTTAAATCATGGTTAGGTAAAATTTTATAAATTCATATTTACTAATATTTGAGAGAAACTTTATCTGTAAATTTTTGATCACCCTCTAATTGATTCATCATTTCCAATGGCCTATATTTACACTTTTGAAAAAATTAATTTATATGCAAAATGAAAATTAATTCTATATAATGCTATTTTAACTGAAGTGTTAAATCAGAAAAACCAAAAGTAAATACAGGTAAAAGATAGCTGAATGTAGGTTGGAGACCAATTCTTGTAACTCTGCTTATATCCTAATTCACTAGTAAATCCATTGCCATTATTTAACCTGAATTGTTATTAAAATGCAATGATTTTGCAACAACAAAAAAAATCATTGTTAAGTGACAATAAATATAGTTGGCACTTCTCGCTGTTTTAACTTTTTAATGAATTCCCATGTTACTCAAAAGTCCCATACTGAGCTCATTAACATAGCAAAGAAAGTCTTCAACAAATAAGGTAATTTAAACCTAATTCAGTGGGGCTGGCCCAAGTTGGACCAGCCTTGAAACTGAAAGTACGAAGACTCTTCAAAATACTGTAAATATACTGTTGCACTTTTATGCTGATTATGATCATTGCCAGCACTGTTATAATTGCATTAATGATATTTGTTTAATCAGTGTGATGATACATTGATTCTAATGAGTTAAGTTACTTGGAAAATGGGAACTACTTGTCACAAATTTGGGGATAGCTAGAAAATTCTTCACTCTTCTTATACTCGCTTGTAAATAGATGTTTCAAACTATTGTTTTTCAGTATCAGAGATGGAAGGGAAAAATATACCAAAATAACCTGACCTGTAGAGATTTTAAACAGTATTCACTTGCTAGATAAATTATATCCCTCCAACTATGGATGAAGAGCATTCAACCAGAGAACCACTGTGTTATGTAATGAATTCATTGATCCTTCCACTTACCAGCTAATTCTCACATATTCCTTCCTCCTAACTCAGTTGTAAAAAACATGATCATCTGCCCCATAAGATCACAAGGATTCTCAAGGACTATAGCAAAATGTGCCAAATAATTTATGTGGGGTTTGTCAAGAGTAACACAGTCTTCTCCATCAGTCTTCCCTTGCCCTTGGAATGGGATTTATGCTATTGGCTCTCAGATCCTCAGGTCTTCAGACTTGGTCTAGAATTACAGCACCAACTTTCCTGGGTCTCCAGCTTGCAAATGGCATAATTGAAACTTAACCTCCATAATCATATGAGCCAATTCTTCATAACAAATATATATATATGTGTGTGTATAACAAATCTCTATATATAAAACAAATCATCATATAATAAATATATACATACACACACACGTGCACACCCCATTGGTTCTGCTACTCTGAAGAACATTGACTAATACAGTAATTTTCCTATTTTTAGAGCTTTTAAATTTTTGGAGCTTTTAAAATTTTGGAATCTTGTGTTAATTTATAGTATAGAAAAAATAATAAACATAATTTTCACACAACATAAAATATATATTAGAAGGACAATCAAATTCAGGTATTCCCTGGAACAGGAGTTACATTTAATAACTTTTATTTACAATTCAAGAGAAAAAATTCTGAAAAAAAAATTTTATTATTGAGACCCCTTCATAATGACCAATTACAAATCCTAGAAAATTTCTGCATCTTAAGAGCCCAGTTATTTTTAAATTATTAATGTGGTTAAATGTTCAAGGTATTGCATGTTTTTATTCTTGAAATTATGAATGAGAAAACAGAACTTGAGGAAGGTGTTCTGAAAAAACCTAAATGGAATATTCTTTAGTGGCCATTTCCCCTTTCTTGCATTGCAGAAAATATGTGACAGTTATTGTGTTGATACACAGTTCAAATTTTTTACAGTAATCTAGGACTGCATTATTTCCAATATATTTCCAATAATATTTCCAATAATACAGCCTGCAAAGTATCACCACTGGGAAGAAGTTAGCCTCACAAATGAAAGGCTGAAATTAGACATCCATCAAGAGAAGACTGTCTAGGTCTTGGTTAATTTAAAATATACCACCCTGGAGGTACAGTGGTTGGAAGTCCGCCTGCCAAAGCAGGCAACCCAGGTTGATCCCTTGTCCAGAAAGATTCCACATGCCTTGGGGCAACTAAGCCCTTGCACCACAGCTACTGAAATCTGAGAGCCTAAAGCCTGTGCTCTGCAACAAGAGAAGCCACTGCAATGAGAAGCCCAAGCACAGCAAAGAAGAGAAAGCCTGAGAGCAGCCTTGGAGACCCCGCACAGTCAAAAATAAATAAACAAACTTTGTAAATGGCATGAAAAGGGTGACAATAGATGGAATATTTACTATTTACTTTATCACTGTAAGATGTTAGGTAACCACGATGTTCTACCAACTCCTCAAACTTGTAAAAGAACCACAATAGATTCACTCAATTTATATTTAACGTCGATAAAATTTTACAAGGGAGGAAATGTATAATACCTTCAGTACTGCTGCTGCTGCTGCTGCTAAGTTGCTTCAGTCGTGTCTGACTCTGTGTGACCCCATAAACTGCAGCCCACCAGGCTCTGCGGTCCCTGGGATTCTCCAAGCAAGAACACTGAAGTGGGTTGCCATTGCCTTTTCCAATGGGTGAAAGTGAAAAGTGAAAGGGAAGCCGCTCAGTCGTATCCAACTCTCAGCGACCCCATGGACTGCAGCCCACCAGGCTCCTCCATCCATGGGATTCTCCAGGCAAGAGTACTGGAGTGGGGTGCCATTGCTTTCTCCTGAGGCAAAGGAGATGATACAAATCTGAGTGACAGGAGAACCAAGGTCTCTTGGCACAAAACCCAGCAGAAGGCTGGAGTCAGTTTGCACCAGCCCAAGTGAAACAGCCTGGTGAGGATTTGCTGGGACTGTGAACACAGATACAATGTGCTGTCAGACTTTAATCTAATGCTGCAAAGGGAAAGGATAGTCCCATTCTGACCAATGGAACTTAACAGAGAGCACGGAGTTAGGGCCACATGTGCAGAATGCTAGTGTGGGATTAAGGAGACATCACAAACCATTGAAGACAGGATGGTTTGTTTATTAGCTTTGGAAAGAGAAAAACTGGATCTTTACCTAATTTACATATAAATATCAACTCTATTATAGAAGTGTTAAATATGTAAATGTGAGGGTAAAACTATAAAGTTCGTAGAAAAGAGTATCCACGTATATATTTGTGATCCAGAGATGGGGGAAAATTCTTAAATAAAACTTCAAAAGCACAAAACATAAAGCAGAAAATGGCGAATTTTGTGAAAATTAGAAATTTATTTTCAGATAGAGAACGGGAAAAGACAATGTCTAAAATATGGTAAGGAATTAATATCTCAAATATACAAGGAGTATATGAGTCATTAAGGAAAAGATAATAACCGCAATAGAAAAATGGGTGGAGGGATTAAAAAAAATTGTTTACAGACAACACACAATAAGTAACAAGCTTACGAAGAGATGCACAAATCATTAGCAACCAGAAAAATGCAAATAAGCAGTTACGTTGTATGCATTCGACCAGAAAAAAATGATGCCTGCATCATGCCGTGTGTATAAAGGAGGGACAGTGCTGGTGTGGCCTCTCTGAGTTTCACAGTGAAGCGTCACTCTACTGTCCAGGAGCGCCGCCCAGCCCACTTCCGTGCCCTTGCCTTGGCATGACCCCGCTCTCTGTTTTTCCAGTCTACTGTCCTTGCTGTTGTTGCCATTTAGTCGCTCAGTCGTGCCTGACTCTTTCACAATCCCATGGACTGTAGCTCGCCAGGCTCCTCTGTGCACTGGATTTCCCAGGTAAGAATCCTAGAGTGGATTGCCATTTCCTTCTCAAGGGGATCTTCCTGACCCAGGGATCGAACCCATGTCTCCTGCATTGGCAGGCGGGTTCTTTACCATTGAGTTACTTAGGGACCCTTTTCTAGTCTAATAACTTTCATCAAAAAATCATTTTGCTTCAAGTACACAGATTAACGTCTTAAGAAAATTAAATATTTTATTGCAGGGTTGCTCTCACAGGACATAGTGACAATCTCTGATATCTCTTTTGTTGGTGTTGTTATTAAAAAAAAAAAAACCTCCCTACTTAGAAATAACTTTTGTAGATACAGTTTTTGTTCTATCTGCTATTCTTGCAGCTGCAGGAGGGACGGGACATTTCTATTTCTTATCTTGAGGAAACTTCTTTCTCCAGAGATTAGTAGGGCCTATCGTCTTCAAGGCTAAGTGCTAGAAACACACTGTTCAACCCTGAAAGAGGTGCAGTCCTGAGAGAAAAAGAAATCATATGGAACAGAAAAGGTCAGGATAGGATTATTAACCGATGGAATATGGAATACTTACAGACGGAAAATGGAATGTCCTTAGGACAGCAGGTCAAACTCCTTTAATCAATCCTTTGATCAATGGAGATCAAACCATTCAATCCTAAAGGAAATCAACCCTGAATATTCATTGGAAAGACTGATGCTGAAGCTCCATACTTTAGGCCCCTGCTGTGAACAGCTGACTCACTGGAAAAGACCCTGACACTGGGAAAGACTGAGGGCAGGAGGACAAGGGGGCCACAGAGGCTGAGACGGTTGGATGGCATCACAGACTCAATGGACACGAGTTTGAGCAAACTCCAGGTGATCGTGAAGGACAGGGAAACTTGGCGTGCTGCAGCCCGTGGGGTCCCTAAGAGTCGACAAGACTGAGTGACTGAACAACACAACGACAGCTGGAATACGGAACACGAAGATTACTGACGTCCATTAAGACTGTATTCATAATACACCCTTTATTCTCCATTATGAATTTCTGCTTGTGATTCTGATGCATTTACCAATTTTTATTTTATGATAATCTCTATAATTCATGTGCATTATTTATGTGTATGTATGTGTTTACATATTTAGCATTGTTA